>NC_133653.1:83757091-84057091 GCF_009905375.1 Apium graveolens | reverse complement strand
AACTTATATCCCGAAATATCAATCTCACATTTTGGACAAAATTGATTCACAGGAATCTTCTCTTGGTTCGCAATTACCACATTTAATACCTCACTCATAACCGTTTTATCACATTGGAGCTTATCAACAAAAGATTCTGATATGAAAGATCTTGTTGCTCCCGAATCAATCAATACTTTAGCTTTGACATTATTGAGTAAAAGTGTACCTGCTATCACCTCAGAATTCTGAACAGCATCTTTCATCTTTAGATCAAATGTCCTTGCTGTTGCTTGCGGGGTTGGTGCGGGTGGTGGAGGTAACGCCAATACCTCAGCTGGCACGCTTGCACTGGTACTTGCCACGTTCATCAGAGCTCTGACTGGTCCTGTTGCCTTACACTCCCTAGCCATGTGTCCAGTCTTCCCACACTTGTAACACGTAACTCCTGGCTTCGGCATCTTGCACTCGTTTGCCAAATGTCCCTTCTGATTGCACCTATAACAGGTCATACTCAGCTTATTGCATACTCCGGGGTGCCTTCTTCCACAGTGCTTGCATTCTGGCCTCTGGAACCTGTTTTCTCCAACTTGCCCTTGGCTTGCCTGATTGTTCCCTTTTGATTCTTGCCTTTTGCCCAAATTTCCCTTCCTTTGAAAATTTCCGCCCTTCTGGAAACCAATCCTCTTTACATTCCGATCTTGCGAACTTCCAGCTTCAGACTTTTCTCCATAAAATGGAACCTTCCTCTTCTTGTTATCCCTCTCTTTCCTTGACTGCATCCCATTATTCTCAATCAGAGCAGCTTTCTGTACTACTCCCGCATAAGTTTCAAGCTCAAACATAGCCACCCTATCTCTGATCCAAGGCTCCAATCCTTGCTGAAATTTCTTTGCTTTTTCCTCCTCAGTGCTGGTATACTTTGTCACAAACCTTGACAACTCAGTGAACTTCTTCTCATACTCCAATACAGTCATGTTCCCTTGCTTCAACTCAAGAAATTTTAGCTCCATCTGATTCTGCATGTACTTAGGGTAATACTTGTCCAGAAATAACTTTTTAAATCTCTCCCAAGAAACCTGCTGAGTGACTTCCATAGCTTTTACTGATTCCCACCAATAGATGACTTCTCCCTTCAAGAAGTAAGTGGCATACGGCGTCTTCTGATCGTCTCCTAACTGTACCAACTCAAAAGCCCTTTCCATCTCCTTGATCCAGGTGTTTGCTATCACTGGATCAGTGGTATCATGAAATACAGGTGGATTCACATTCTGAAAAGCTTTGAAAGTGACAATTTGTCTAGGTGGTACTGGTGGTTCAGGTGGTTGGTGTGGCTCACGGTTATCTTGGTTTTCAATTCGTTGTTGAAGGGTTAGTTGTTGTTGAGCTATAACATTGGTTTGCTGTTGCAAGGTTTCCAGTAGTCGAAGAATATTTGGGTCTGTGGTGAAGGTGGTTGTTGGGTTCTTCTTTTTAGGAGGCATGATCCTGGAATAAGAGTTGTGTCATAACAAATATGAATGATAAAATGATTCGAGGGTATCGCATGGCATTCTCATTTACATATGGGGTCAAGTTTCCAAATTAAGCAGATATGATGATAAAAACATAAAATAACAGTTGAGAGCAAATGGAACAATAGCACATAATTATTGAAATTTTTAAAGGTCACAGTACATAGGATTGGGACATAGTCTGATTCTAGGAATAACAGGCTTATTTAAAGGAAAGACGGAAACAACTGGGGATTCCATAGAGTCTGATAGTACAACAACATGAAAGGTAAATGGAAAGAACTAAGGCTCCACTCCATCTGAACGGGGCTTGGTAGTCTTTTCCTCTCGAAGCGTCTTCACAATGCTCTGGAGCTCATCCGCCACCATCTGAATGACATACTGGCTGGTACGGTCCCGGTGTGCTGGCATCTCCTCAAGCTTAGTGTTGACGTACTGAACCAAGGTCTCAAGTCTCGCAATCATCTGCTCCTTGGGCTTCCCTTCGTAGTTTCGGCTGTCCGGATACACGTTCTTCAGTCGGTCTATCAGTCGGTCGTACTTGCCCTGAAGCATGTCGAACTCGCGCCTCAACTCAGCATACACGGAGAAAGCAATAGTGTCGTCCGACCCAGAGGATGACGAGGAATGCGCCCTTTGCTGACAATCAATAAGAGGAGTATTAATAATAATTTACTTAACCTACTCTCTCGCATAATATCTATAACCTACACACAAATCCTATAACCTATTTGGGCTGTCCAGGGACTCTAAACCGTAGCTCTGATACCAAAACCTGTCACACCCCCAACTTAAATAGCGAAATAAATATAGCTATTACATCTTTTTAATGAAGAATACACAACCAAAATCCAAGATCTTACAGTTTAGGGTTTGGAACAGCCCAACACTACCAACTATTACATCTGATTACAAATACCGAGTCCTCACACAACTATTATTACTTATTCTACCTGAGCTCGAACATAAGCATCAGCATCACAGGTCTTACGGGCAGTCTGCTTGAATCTAACCATAGCTGCTAGCTGTAATATAGGGGTAAAGCAAGAAGTGAGCCAAAAGCTCAACAAGTGCTAATAGTACAACGCAAAACATAAATCGAGATATACCTTTAGGAATGACAATGGAAAGACATAATCAATGATAACGAGAGATAAAACTTATGTGAGTTAGCATCATTTTGCTTGCATCAAAACAAATTTTAAAAATCATTCTTAATCAAAATCATTTTATGACGCTACGGATTACAGCCGGTGATCAGCCGCGAAGTAATCCCGAACCTCGCTGGGTTCTAAAACATTATTGGGAATCCCTAGGCAACTTTTAAGCCTAATATAAGTGTGGAAAGGACTCGCGTCTCAGTCCAGATCCACCATTCAAAGAAAACATTTATCCCCCTTTGGGACTGAAAAATCCACATTTTAATCATTTAAAAACTGATGCCGATTTATGACAAAATCTCTTTCGACTGCAATCATTTTTATCAAGGGATTATAGATCAACTTGAAACACTGGAAATATGACACTAAATCTCAGGGCCATGATCCACTAGACTTTACTATATTAGGGTAATTGAGAGGTTTCCATAAACAAGAACTTTGACAAGGAAATTGAGCAAGGCTATTGGATAATATGAAAGAGTAATGCCAAACTAGGCTTAAAGCAATGGTTGTAGACAAGGTATAGGTATTAGAACATCAAGAAGATAAGCATCACTGGTTCCAATAGGATAGAGGTGTTAAAATATAAAGAAAGTGATCATCAGCTCAAGATATAACAGGGTATCAAGCTTTTAGGGTAAGGATAGGGTTATCAAACAATCATGAATGAATTTAAGAAATGATTGGCTTTTAGGTATCAAGATAAAGTTTCTATCGAGGTTATTTCAAGAGTTGAATCAAAGCATCAGGGTGCAATATCAAGATTTCTCAGGGATCAATAGCATGACAATCAAAAGGATCAATAAGGTATTATAACAAATCTCTATTTTATCATGGCATTAAACTATCATGAAAGACTTTTGAACTACTTGCAATACGTACTCGAGGGTTCATGGCATCTCTATGTAACTCAAAGATAAACAAAAGATACGCTTGATTTAAATATATCAAAATGACTCAGGATAATTGCATCGATATATATATATGAACTGTTTACAGTAAATACGAAGGTCAAGTTGAATCACTTGCCTTGAGATAGACTGGTCTGGTCTGACTGGTAGGAGCAACAACTGGAGCTTCACTCGACTTTTATGGCAAGTTTTCCCTCGTCTCGAGATCCTACATAAATAATAATAATCCTCATTATAATATATTCTTACCATCTTAACCTATTTACAACCCGAAATTAAACATGGATGGCACTTAGGCCTATACGCACTTAATTCATATCCACCATTATATTTTCAAATGTACACACGTAGCCACATAATCACATATCGTATATTAATACCAAATAACATCATATACACCATAATGCCACACTAGGCTTGGATGATCTCGACTCACCACTTAAGTCACTTGGTCGCTAACTAAACAAAGTCTTCAAATTTGGGCTTCCTAACTCAATGTGCCTTTCCTAAATTATCCAAAACCTATTGACCCTCACTTGTGCCTTTTTCTCTACTGACCTTATACTATCTTACAACTATGGTGGTTGACCTAATACTCACTTCTAAGTGTTCTAAAACTATGTGATAAGTGAAAGTGCTCACTGGTGCAAATTTCAGAATGGTAACTAAGGTTTCTTGAGTGCATTAGACACTCTTAAACTACAAGTTTTTCTTCAAAATTTTTACACAAGACTCTCCTGACCTAAGGGCATCTCACAAGCTTGATGTGGCTCAAAGGCCTGGCTTGGGCCTTCTTGGGCCTAAGCTAAAAGTCCAAGGTTCCCCTATTTTTCTGGGCAGAAAATGCCCTGACTTGAATTAACTTGTGACACATGGTTCTAGCTCATATCCTATGAACTATGGTTGGAAAAACTTCTCTGACATACCCTCTAACTAAGGCCCAATTGGGCCTAATGAGGGCCTACCCATGACATGGCCAAATCTCCCTATTTCTAAGTTGCAACAAAACTGTCCCCTGCTGGACAGATTTTGTTATTCTACTTGTGCACCTAACCAAATGACATGCAAACCTCCAACCAACTCCTAAACCTATTATATACTCCCCATACTAACTTCTGGTAGCTTGGGCCTCAAAATGCACATCAATGACATGGTCAAAACTCACTCTAAACCTCAGGGTATTAAACTGATTTTTCTGCAGAAACTATAACTCTCATTTTTCCAAGGTTTTGACTTGACAACTCAACTAACAAAAACTCAATACTTAAACCAAGACTTATACATGGTAATCTACTGAACTAACTCCTTTATTCTCAAAATAACATTGGGTGAGATCATCCATGCCTAAAAACAACAACATGCAACTAAATATATAACATGCAACTCATGGAAAGCACATAACAAGATTTCGGCTAGGCATAAAGTTGTAAATGCTTGCAAAATCGACTGGCACCTAATACTTATCCTTAATAATTATGAAATATAACTCCTTTTAAGTATTAATAAGAAATTCATCATGGAAACAATCTATTTAAGCACATCTATTTCGAATTTTATAGATAACAACATGATTTCGAAAAGAATAGCATGCAAAACATGGTTGATCATCATTTTAATGTCTTAAAACTAGCATGCATGGCTAAACATAAATTTATAATGAGATTTCAGTAGCATGCAAAGGATTTTAAAGCATGATATCTCCATAAAACACTTAGTTAGCACATATACATAATATATCTCATAGAGAGCTCTTGAATTCACAAGAATCAAGAGTTTCTCTTTGGAGATCACACAAAACTACACATGCAATCATGAAACTTCATCTTCCAAATCACAAAACTCTTGGGAAGTATATAAAATAAATGTAGGTGAAAGAATTACACTAGGGAAGATGAGAAATGGAATGAAAAATGGAAGGGAGTGGGGGAAATGGGGTTCGGCCGAGAGCAAAAGGGAGGGAGGGGAAGAGAGAAATTTTTGTGGTGTGTTGGAGTGTGAAATGATGAATGACTTCTCTCCACTTTGATTTGTTTATTTTATGCTATTTGGTTGACAAGTAATGAGTGGAAGTGAGAACTTACAAAAATGTCCCTTGGCTAAAGTTAGGCCATTTTGCATGCAAGGCTAAGGTAGTAATTTGGTAATAATCAAATGAGTTAGTGGGGTTGGAAAAGTCTTATTTACCCTTTGAGAGAATAGAAAGAGAGTTTGCATGCAAGGTTATTCATGTAATTTGATAATTATAACAAATAAAATTTGTAAAGATTTATTTTTATAAAATAAAATATAAGTTCAAAAATTATAAAATTTATACCATAAAATAACTTGTATTTTTAGAGACTTTATAAAATCATTTTCAAAATTTGTGATCAAATTGCCTTTTAAAAGAAGATTTTTCCAAAGCTTAGAATATTCCTTATAAATCAAAAATAAAGAAATTAAATAAACTCTTGCTTTGAAAAATCATATACTACCCAAAGCAAATTTATAATGCAGAAATTTTCACTCACACAAACGTACAATCATTGAATATATTTTCATTTGACTTAATATTATACCAAATTCACAAATAATATTACATAAAATGCCGGTCGTAACAAGAAGATCCAGATTGGATTATTGCAATGCAAGAAGAACTCAATCAGTTTGAGAGGCAGAAAGTGTGGAAGTTGGTACCCCGACCAAAGAACAAGTCAGTGATAGGCACTAAATGGGTATTCAGGAACAAGCTAGATGAAGATGGCATTATAACAAGGAACAAAGCCAGACTGGTAACTAAAGGTTATTCTCAAGAAGAGGGTATTGATTATGATGAAACCTATGCACCAGTAGCTAGACTTGAGGCAATCAGGATGTTTCTGGCATTCACAGCACATTCAGAATTCAAAGTTTATCAAATGGACGTGAAGAGTGCATTCCTGAATGGAGATCTAGAAGAAGAGGTGTATGTGGAACAACCACCTGGTTTTGAAGATCCAAATCTGGCTGATTTTGTATACTTTCTATTCAAAGTTCTCTACGGTCTTAAGCAAGCTCCGAGGACATGGTATGACACTCTCTCTGAGTTTTTACTTGAAAATGGTTTCACTAGAGGTGTCATAGATAAAAATCTGTTTCACACAGTGCATAAATCTGATATGATATTAGTTCAAGTATATGTTGATGATATTATATTTGGTTCTACTAATGATGATCTTTGCAAGAGATTCTCTAAGCTAATGCAGAGTAAGTACGAGATGAGTATGATGGGAGAGTTGAACTACTTTCTTGGATTACAAGCGAGTCAAAGGAAAGATGGGATATTCATTTGTCAATCTAAGTACATCAAAGAACTTCTTAAGAAGTATAATCTGGAAGATTCAGCTCCAGCAAAGACTCCCATGCCAACAGCCTCCAAGCTTGATCAGGACAAAACTGGTAAGAAAGTTGACATCACAAGCTATAAAGGTATGATAGGCTCATTACTCTATCTCACAGCAAGTAGACCAGACATAATGTTTGCAACATGCTTATGTGCTAGATTTCAAGCTGAACCAAAAGAATCTCATTTAATAGATGTTAAAAGAATATTTAGGTACCTTAAGGGAACTCCAAATCTTGGAATTTGGTACCCTAAAGGTACAGGGTTTGACCTAGTTGTCTATACAGATTCAGATTTTGCAGGCTGTAAGATTGACCGGAAAAGTACATCAGGAAGCTGTCAGTTTCTTGGAAGAAGATTGGTATCCTGGCATAGCAAGAAGCAGCACTCAGTATCCACATCAACTGCTGAATCTGAAGAATCCTCTCAACCTCACCCTGAAGCTGCTAGTCCACCACATCAAGCTGCTAAATCTACTCATTCTAATACCTCTGTCTATAAACTAGTCTTCTCAGGTATGGGTACTTCTTCTATGAGTCGTACTTTTGAAGCATGTTCTGATTTATTAGCATTGATCAATTACACCTTGATTCTCAGCACACACAAATACTTGTTGAACAAGTAGATATGTCAGGGAGTGAATTTCGTATGCCACAAATTCATAGCCACCCTCTAGAGCCAAACCAAACACCATCATCTCTCCTAGCTCAAGCCCTGGAGTATAAGGATCCTATGCAAATGGAGGGAGAAACTGCACTAGATGCAGCAAATAAGGAAGGTACTATGAGTGAACCCACAACTCTGTCTCCTATGAAGCAAAATAGTGAACATCCTGAGACATCTGCAAACCTCCAGGTATCTTCCCAAAAGGATTCTCTGGCTAAAAAGGCACATACACAGTTACTAGATCTATCTTCTCAACAAGGTAGATCTATTAAAATTCGCCCGTTAGCCACGGCATCCTGTAACGAGTCAAACACCTTATCCAATATCCAATCTCTTGAAGCTTTAAATGAGTCAATTAGAAGAGTACTATTTGGTGAGGACGTATTGACGGTAACAGGGAATTCGACCATTTTACGGTTAGAATATCCTGTTCAAGGTCCTTCAATGGATCAACTGCCTTCACAGGTGTTAGGAGAGAGTGTTATAATCGCTGCCAAATCTAGCACATCACTTACCTCCCCACGACTAATAAACCTGGATGCATCTGCGGATAGTGGATCCGACGTAGGTGCGGATCGGCAACCCATTGGCGATGAACCAGATTTACCTGGTGAGCCTAAGGGGAATGTATATTCACAGATACAAAGGGAAGCTGGGGATCAGATGCCAGATATGAAGGCCCCAGTGCTCCTTCCGGAGATTCAAACTCTGGATGAATCATCTCCTGATGATAGGCAATTTGTCTCGGACAAGGATGGGGAATTGCGAACTCTCATTGCACCACTGCTGACCTCCTTAAGGATGGCTCCAGTGTCTTCTGCAGGTACACCTGGAACTCGGAGCTTTGAGAAGAGTGAACTTGTGAGAATGAGTGACACACATGACCCAAAATCGAGTGATAGAATGTTGAGCGATACACTGCGAGAAGCCTGTGAGACACCTACCATCCAAACTACACCTATAGATCTATCCAATTACGTCACTAAAGATTATCTCAAAGATCAGCTAGCATTCAAAGACAACTATTTTAAGGAACAACTGGCTCTTAAAGATCAACACCTTCAGACAGGACTATCTCTCCGAGATCATCAAATCGCCAGCCTTTCCAATAAACTTGAACATCAACAAGCAGCATTCGCCAGTTTGCGAGAATTCGTTGAGCGATCTCTATCTCATACAGGGAAAGGAAAAGCACCTGCCAATACTGAGCCAAAGATCTCAGTTAGCAAGTGGCGCCTATCCCAGTCTCATCTGAAGCAGCTCTTGCCAGTACTGGGCCAAAGACCTCAGTCAGTAAGCAACCGCCTGCTTCTCTTAAGATCCCTGTCTCGACCTTACATGCTCAATCAACACCAGCTCTGAAGGATAACCCAACTGAGGGGGAGAAAAGGGTAGTAGAACAAGAAAAAGTGGACACTGCTGTTAATCTACTTCAAGATGCCTTTCAGATCACTGGTACATATGATGAATTTAAAGAAGAGATGAAGGAAGAGTTAGAGGATAGAATTGATGAAAGGGTGCTCCTAAAGGAAAGATTCTCTAAAGAAAGTGCAACATCTCAGAGGGAGCAATCAGGGCATCTGAGCAGAATCATTACAACTCAGAGAAATCTGCTGTCTCAGATATATGCTCTGACACCCTTATTTTCTGAAGAAGAATTAGAAGAAGGTGAGATAGATGAAAGTGATGTTCCGATAGGGTGTGAGCCAAGATTTGAAAAAGTGGCTACGGAAGAAAGAATGATCATCATAGAGGATGAAGAATTTGAAGATGAAGATGCTTTCTCGGATGACTGTCTATCTTATGGAATCACAGAGAAAATAAATCGCTCTTATTTGGAAATTCAAGAAGAAATGGAAAGATCCAGAGCAAGAATTCAAAGAGTTATTCAAAGGAAAAGGAACAGAGAGGAAAGAGGAGCATATCTTCAAGCTAACAGGAAAGGAAGTAAATGGGAAGAAACAAAGAAGAAAATGGACAAACCAGAAATATATCACTATTCAGACCCTGGAAACTCTAATCTGTTGAGAACTATGGAGCACTACAGAGAGACATATATAAACATCCATGAGTTCTATGATCAGTTCAGCAAAGTAATCACTAGAACTATTGTGAACATTATGAAGAATGGATGGAAGATCACTATCAATCACATAGATGGTCTACAGATGAAAGTGTTTACAAGTATACTGAAAAAGTTAAATATTGTTGAACTGTTTGTCTTAGCCTCAAAGATCCCATGGTTGAAATCGAATGAAAATGAATGCTTCAGAGACAGACTTTGGAGAATGATGATGGATGTATCTCCTCAAGCATTTATGTATCCATTTATGATCAAACTTATTGCGGGTGGTAGATTGCAGAATATCACCATGTCTGACCAACACATAAGAACCATTCGGTATCTACAGCTTACCTTTATGGAAAGTCAACTAAGGAGCAAAAGAGCTAAACTGACAGCTCCGGGTGTTAAGAGATCTGAAGAAGATGTCAAAGCCGCTGAAGTTATGTACGCTTATAGGCTCAATGACAAGATGATCAGAGACACAGAGAAGGATATGAGGGCAATCAAAAGAGAATATCATGAGATGGTGTTTATTAATGGAGAAGCAGAAATTGGTCTTCTCAAAGACACTGAACCCATAACCAACATTGGCAGTAAAGGAGAGTTAGTCTTTAGAATCAACAAATGCAGAATCAGAATCAAAGACTTCAGGACAAGTGAATCAAGCTCAATTCAGCAAGCCTTGATGGATGTCAAACTGTCTACTTGTAAAGATGACAAGGTTGCTTTGATCCCTATCATAAAGATTCTTGACGAAGTAACGGAAGAAGAATCGATCAATGACACCAGTAGAGTAAGAGGACATCCAAAAAGGATAAAAGTCTTCATAATATCCAGAAAATCATCTCTACTATTTGATCTGGTTCCCAAATGCTCTAAAGTCAAGTATCTTGAGATAATGCTTCATGAGCTAAATAATCCACCTCCAGTCAATGCACTTGAAATAGAAGCTCGTGATTGTGTACAATCTAGATTGAATAAGCTGAAAGAGTCTGCTCCAAAACCTTCAGGTCCTCAAAAGAAAGTCTCTAAGAGAAAATCCGTTCAGCCTCAAGAAGAAGAAGGAAGCAGGTTGAAGAAGAAGTCAAAGACAAAGAAGACATAGAGTATATGTTCAGGCTAGAGGAACACTTCTTTGTAATTTATATTGTAAGAAATCTGGAAATGAATATGTAATCCAGAATGTATTTAATATCTTTATCTATTTATATAGTTCGTACTTTTTCTTATCATCAGTTGAGTTATCCTTAAGGATTTGCTTGTCGAACTCTAACAATCAAATATGGGGAGATTGTAAAGCATAATGTAATGTAACATGTAATCGAGGATTTATAACTCAACATGGAAATAGAAACAGATAAACTTTATTAAACTGTGAAGCACAGGAACCCTTCAGATGAAGACAGGATAAACACAAAGAACCAAATGATGTGATTGATTCATTAAGCTCTCCTACAGATCATGGGAAGAAGTTCATTACTATGTTCAAGCAGCCATGAAGAATAAGACATCAAGAGGCTTTAAGTATCAGCTACATGTATTGACTTAAAGTGTTACAAATCAAAGGTTTAGTGAAAGAAGCAGTGGATAAACATCAGTATGTATCAACTCAGAATCATAAGACAAATTGAGTCAGGATCCTCTCAAGGCTAGTTGTTTGTGAACCATACCAGTGCACCAAACATCAGCATTTCAAGGAAGTATTTTGATTCAATTAACAGAAGAAAAATGATTGATACACTGAAGAGTGACTTGACAAAGAACCAAAAATATTCTAAGTAAAGACACTAAGGAACCCCTGTCACCACAGGAGAAGTAACCACAGAGGATTTTCTCTAAGGCACCTCTGTCGCCACAGAAGCCCCTGTCGCCACAGAAGGTGTTAGAACAAATTGCTTAAGGCAATACAGGGAAAGTGTGTGTCGCCACAGAGGTTATACAGGAGAAGGTGTTGCTACAGAGCTTGTCACCACAGAGTATTATAAGACAAACTGTCACCACAGATCTGTCGCCACAGAGACCATACAGGAGAAGGTGTCACCACAGATCTGTCGCCACAGAGTCTATACAGGGTGATTGTGTCACCACAGAGGTGTCGCCACAGAGGTTATACAGAAGAACTTTGTCGCCACAGAAGGTGTTGTTCACTGAGTTAAATGCAGCAAAGTTAAATGATTTGTGTGGACATGAATTGGCCAGCTGTTCATTTAATTTTGAAAGACGACAAAACTGAAGTGAATGTAATTCAATTCAGTTAGTTATCTTCTTCAGCAAACACAGACAGTTTGCGAGAGCTCCATTAAAGCTTGAATTTATTATCCTTATAAACAGAATGTTATGCTGCTGAATTTATTGTAGCTAATCAATACTTTGATTAGATTGTAGCAACCTCAAGGTTTATATTAATAAAACAATATACTCCTCGATTTATTTTATATTGTTTTTGATTCCGTACTTTTAACGAAGAACTTAAAACGAATCGAAAAATATTGTAGGTATCGTATTCAACCCCCCCTTCTACGATACTTTGGGACTAACACATGTGCATGAGATTACGGTGGAGCGTGCTCGTCTGCTTTGGGGTATTCTGCAAGGTGATCATATTGATTTGGGGATGGTGATATATCAGGGGATCCTGAGGTTTTTGAGGGGAGGTACTACTGGGGCAATTCCTTATGCGTCCATTGTGACGAAGTTGTGCGTGGCAGTTGGTGTTCATTGGCCCGCATATCAGCAGCTTCAGATTCCCAGTGCTCCTATTGACAGTTCTACACTGCACACCATGGTTGAGTGGGGAGGAGGTAAGCCCG
Organism: Apium graveolens; assembly: GCF_009905375.1. Classification (NCBI taxonomy): domain Eukaryota; kingdom Viridiplantae; phylum Streptophyta; class Magnoliopsida; order Apiales; family Apiaceae; genus Apium; species Apium graveolens. The sequence goes on along the minus strand of NC_133653.1, from coordinate 84,044,625 downwards.
ATCCTAAAGGGCTTGGTTACACGTTTGATCATCTCCCAAGAGGTGTTCCCCGCGATCAGATATATGCAGGAGGTTCTCAGCATGCCCGTAGAGCAGCTTAGAGAGCTCAGTATGGATAGGAGGCCGGACCGTCAAGATCACAGCAGCAGTAGCAAGAAGGAGCAGGAGCAGACATGAGAGCTGGTTTAAGTTCGACGCAGTATAGGCGTCTTGCGAGGAGGATGGATGCGATACACGACATCCATAGTCGGTTTGTACGCGATCTCACCCAGGCACTGGGGACTTGATTTCAGAGCGACCGGAGTTGACATTCAGTGGCCAGTTTTTGGTGAGGATTCTGTGTATCCACCTCCGGACACACCTGACACTCCACCCTTTGAGGGTGAGGATTCTGATTCACAGTAGGTATGCCTGATTCCTTACTATTACCTTCACTGAGGACAGTGAATATTTTAAGTTTGGGGGTAGTAGTTGAAGGAATATAGTTTGTGTGAGTCTCATATAATTTGCATGATCATGTTAGTTTTATTTCATATAATTGCATATATTTTGCCATGTAGTTTTTTTTGGTAGTTTTATGATAATTTGTTTATGTAGTTTCATGCATTTGCATTATAATATGATCCCTTAGATAATTTTTCCAATTAATTGGTGATATTGATGCTAGTGTAGTGATTTCGTATTTAGTGATGTTGAGTCTTATTGGATTGATTTGCATGCTAGAGACACTTGTATTTCACTAAGTCTTATAGGTTGCTAGAGTGCTAGATCATAGTCATGATTTGTTTGATTATCGAGGTTTAATTATTTGTTTATATTTAGAATCTAGGATATTCTCTTAATAATAAAAGACATGGATATTTATAAATTGGAGAAATTGAATTTCATTGCTATTTGTGTGGCTAGGTGTCAAATGGCTAGTAGCCGACTCATATTTTTATGAGTAGTCTAGGGTTGAATGAGATAGAGCGAAACACACTCATTCAGAAATTGTTGAAAAAGAAAAAGAAAAAAAAAGAAAAAAAAGAAAAAAGAAAAAAAAGAAAAAAGAATAAGTGTTATGTATAGTTGATCGCGAGTGGGCTATTTAGTACTCGAGTTATTAAGTTCTTAGGGGACTTTGTGCCTAGTGACCTAAGGCTTCTATAGTCTGGGATCCGCTAACCTAACGCTCGCTACATGGGTGCTATTGTATAAGTCTTTTGTGGACCTCACTTATTGCATGATCAAATAAGCATATTTATGTTGTTTTGTTGTGAATAAAAGCATGAATCCATGTTAACTCTGATATAAGAATTGAAGTGTTATAAGTTATTTTGAGTCTAGCTTTGATTCTATTTATATACTTGCGATTGTTTTGATAAGTAGTGAGTTATGATTGTTGATCTAGTTGCGATAGTATATCTGTAAGCATTTTCACATACGCACGTCTCTGGTGTGTAGTTTGATTTATGAGATTTGATGGATCTTTATATGAATAATTACATTTGCTGAGGTGTTGCTGGTTGATTAGTTTAGTTATTCTTTGGGGATCGATGCATTCATATTAGTTGCATTCATGCATTTTATTTCTTGTTCTTTAAGTCGGTTTATGCTTAAGGACAAACATCGATTCAAGTTTGGGTGTGTGTTAAGTGGCATTTATGACACTTATTTATGCTCTAATAAGCTTTGAGTTGGTGTATTTGTACTCAAGTTATTTATGTTTTAACGTGTTTTCAAGTGTTTTCACATTTCAGGCTTTACTTCGTGAATCAGGTGAATTAGCATTATTTTGATGCTAATTTGGGGTTTAGGATGTTCTGGAATAAAAGCTTGAAAGACTGGCTCGAAGCTGCAAGGAATAAAGAAGAAAAAAAAAGAATTTTTGGCAGAAGGCAGGCGAGCCCGCGCTGGTGTTGCGCGCGGCCGCGCCATGAGAACAGAAAGTTAGCACGCCCGCGCAGGTGAAGCGCGCGGCCGCGCTGGGTCAGGATATTAAAATCCTGATTCAACTACAATTCGATTTGCTGGACTCCTGGGATGCATGGATTGCTATATAAACATAACTTAGGTCATTTTTCAGAGACATCAAGCAAGGAGAAGACGACAAGAGACCTTTTGGGCACAATTCAACAAAGGCGAAGACGATCTAGTTTATTTTTGTGAATCTTTGTTTTGAGTTGTAATTTGAATGCTTGTTTCTTGTTTTGCTGAACCTTTACTCTTGTTTGTACTTTGGTTTATTTATTCGTATAAAGACTACGTTTGCTATATCATATTTTCATTGGAACCCACGTTGGCGATGAGTTCGATTATGGGCTAATCTTTATCGTGGGGTTCTAGCAGATTTATTTATGGATTTCTTTAGTTAAATTGTTTTGATGCCTTAGTGTGTGGTGATTGTATGATATCCTAGTTATGGTTGTGCATATTCGTCTTGTGAGCGTCGCGAACTTATAAGATAGTGTGTTAATTCTTAATGAAGCGAAAGTGAATTTAAGGATTTAGAACTTGCCATGCTAGCATAGGTTCATGAAATGACCCGCACTTCCGGACCATTAATTCTAAACCAAAACTAAAATAAAATACAATTTACTAATATGAAAATCTATTACAAAGGTCACTATTACAAACGCGCAACTAACGGAAGCCCAAAAGTCAATCAACTCCAATTCTAAGTCCTCGAACTTGAATGCTATCCAACTCGAACTCTTAAACGAAACCTGAAATTGAAAGGGGTGAGCTATAAAGCTCAGCAAAAAACCAATCGATCCAACTAGTAGGCCAAGTAACACATACACATATAACAAAATACGATAACCTATACGATACGATATACGAAACAAACACTTTCGATACACATTCTTATTCTTATTTGATACACACAATACACATAACACATAAACAACAATAATTCAAAACCTATAATTCATGCCACGACCACTACAACCCGGTGATAACGGTCCTAAATTTTCTGAAAACTGTCACTACAATCCTGTGGCTGCGGTCCTAAATTCTTATTCGATATTTTCACAAACCATGGCACAAATCAGAGATCTCAAATTATCGTCTAGACACCACACATAAACGTCGATACATATTCTATAACACATATTACTTTCAAATATATAATCACTTAGCCTAAATTTTGATAATCAAATATACACACATAATACACAATTTTGAAAACACTAGGAAAATCGATCGAAAACTTACCTCAAAAACTGACCAGATCTGAATATAGACTTTTTGACCCTCTAAACAACGTTTACATTGAAAATACAAAGCACGAAAGTTGTAGAGAACGAAAAGAGCTTTCCGAAAAGCTCAGAATCATCAAATTCTGACTTACGATCAATTTTCTACGAATTTTACAAGAATTATGATTTCTATGGCTTTTTACCCTACGAATTTTATGAATAAAAAGAGGAAGACGAATAGATCTATTTATGACGATACAAAGCCCTATATCTTAACCTACAAGTTATCCATATTAGAATCTGATCCAAATATTAAGCCCATTAGTCTAACCCAATTTTAAATCCTAGTCTTTATCTAATTTTAATCCCTTTTTTTCTATTATTCAATTATTAATCTATGTCTGAAAAATACGGGATATTACAGTTCATGTATTGTTATGCATGATTTGTAGGTAATTTTTAACCATGTTATTCCCAAGGAACTAACAATGAGATTTACAGAAGGGGGGTTGAATGTAAATCTCAAAACTTTTTCAAGTTTTGAGCAGTTTCAAAGGCTAAGTATTTTGATGAACAGTTGTGTGTGAATTGCTTTGAGCAGGTGCAGACAGATATATATTCAAGACACAAATGTAAAGAACACAAAGGCTTTAAAAACTTTTCTGGTGGATTTGTTGTTCCACCAGAGATGTGTATTTCAGAAAATCTGTGATTCAAAGAATTGATCACAGCTGGGTCCTAGTACAAACTAGATGATTTTCTCTCTATATTTTTCTAAACAGCTCTGGAAAATTCATCATCTAATTACTAACTGCAACTTGGTTTATATATCACCAAGTTTACAAGTGAAGACAAAAATAAAATACAATTTTTAAAATAGTTCTTCATATGTTTCTTCTTCATTTCTCTATCCAATGCAATCTAGGATAATCTGTGAATCTTTGAATACTTCCTTGTTTGCACCAGAATGGAAATGCTGCATTTTCTTGATTCCTCCAAGAGGCTACCACATTCCAATTATCTCTGTCAACCCATGTGCCTCTGTCAGCTTATGAATTATCAGTGTCAACTGCTATTGAACGGAGCATCCGTTGAAGCTTTCATGCGTTGATGGCTTTATCCGTTGATGCTTTATCAGTTGAAGCTTTACCCGTTGATGGATGTTATTCGTTGAAGCTTTAGAGACATCCGTTGAAGCTTTGTTTCTCATCCGTTGAAGGCCTTTAATCTATCAGTTGATACTACTTCATTTATACAAAATTACAAGGCATGAAATATTTACAATTAGCCCTCCTATTTGCATATCCACTAGTAGTCAACATGACTTATAATTTCCCACAACTTCTAAGAATTATAACTTAAATACAGAAACTGAAATGTGCTACAATACTAAACTTATTTCTAAGTAAAGCTACTCCATCAACGGATAGCCAGAATGGTCTTATCCGTTGATGGTCTTATCCGTTGAGGCTACAAACACTAGATTTCTACTTAGGTGTTTTGCTTAACTTATCATCAAACTAATACACATATTCCTAACAATCTCCCCCTATTTATGTCTACAAGAATTGTAGGCATAAATTTAGGTTTAACTTGATGATAACAAAACACTTAACAAATATATGAACTGAAATCAAGTAGAAATTCAAAAGTGCTGCAAAAGTGTATGTACTGAGATAGAATTGAAGAATTAAATTGTTTCCAAGGATGCTTCTTTAGACTGAGCAAATTATTTTCTTTTCCTTTGTTCCCTTGTTTTCTTCCCTAGCCTCCTGTCATTTTCCTCTACTTGGAGTTGGAGTTGTCCGTATAATTCAGCTTCATCTTCTTCACTAATATCTAACTTAGATTGCATGTCCTTGAGAGTTTCATTACTGGCAATTTTAAGCTGGTCTTCAAGTCTGAAAAATCTTCTGACTCCTTTATTGTCTCTGAACTCCATCAACCAATGAGGTGATTTATGAATTGTAATTCCATGCTCAGGGATGAGTAGTGTTCTAGGTAAGGAATTAGACTCCCACCAAGTTTTCCTTATGCTGGCAATCTTGTTGAGAATCTCAGTTTTGGCAGTCCTGGTAAAGCCAGAATCCCTTTCGATAGCTGAGTAGACTCTAACCAAGGTAGAATAGCCCTCATTTAGAATTATTTGAAGAGGCCAAGTCCTTTCCTCACTTCCTTTATACTTGAACACTAGCCTTTCTGGGAGCTGTTTGTAGGCACTTATTCCCCTTACTTCCTCCAGCTCATCCAGATAGAGTTCAATATCTGTATACTCTTTTATGTCACAAATTTGAACATAATCATCCTTTGAGGCTTGTGGCTTAGGCTTATGTTTATGTTTCTGAGTTAATTTACTTGTGGTTAGGGGAGGTGTTGATTTGGATTTTCTTTTCAGTTTCTTTGGTGGTGGAGAGGTAGTTAGGAAGGTAGGCAAGTTGATGGTGTCCCAATCAATAGGTTCCTCTTTAGGGATGATTGGTTCACCATGGACATTTATACTGGGATCAGCAACAAAAGGTTCAGGAATGGAAGTTAGTGGTTTAGATTTTGATTGGGTTTGTACAGTGTCATCTCCACTCTTCCTTTTTGTATTGGTCTTCTTTCTGTTCCCTTTCTGCCATTCCTTTCTTTCCTCCCTTCTGTCCTCCATACTCTCACCAACCACATTCCTCATATCCACATTTCTGCTTTCAATCTTGTCTTCTTCACTCTTTTCTTCAATCTTCTTATTTTCTTCAGTCTGACTTGACTTTAGCTATTTTTCAAGCTTTGCTTGTGCTCTTTTGTCAGCCTTCAGCTTTTTAACTTCTTCCTTTAACCTCATGGTTTCTTCCCTCTTGGCTATTGAGAATTTGGGATGTCCTTGCATCACACAGATACTCTTTCCCTCTCTATAGATGATAGCCATGTTCATTCTTTCCACTACATCCTTGGTCTCTTTGTGCTTTATGATGTTACCACCCAAAACTTTGTCTTCATCAGGCTTTGGAAGAGGAAAATCCACTTCTTTTAGTTGAGCAAAGCTTAGAGGGTTCTTTGTAGAGTCCTTGTTGAATCTAGTAGATGGCTTGAGTACCATGGGCTTCAGGTTCCTGAAAGAAGTTTCTCCAACCTTATTCCTCCTTACTGGCTTGTGCTCTATTGTGATTTGCTCAACTTTTGTGCTATGTTTCACAGATAAGGATTTTGTAGTTGTAGAGCCGAACACCTGTTGCATCCTTTCATCAATTTTTCTCCTTTGCTCTTTCACCTTCATCTCAGCTGCTGCTTGCTGGATTATATCAATTCTATCAAGCTTTCCTTTGATTTGAAGTGTTAGAGAAGTAGTGATGGCAGGAACTAGCACTTTGGATATTTGAATGTTTGTAGATGGCTCCCCTCCCCCTTCTACTTTATTCTCCCCCTTTTTTTATCATCAAGGAGAGGAGTCAATCCTTGTGCTTTAGCCAGTTGCATTAGAAGACTGGTCTGAGACTGTTGATTTTGAAGAATGGTGACCACAGAGTTTTCAATAACTTGAACTCTGTCCTCCAATTTGGCCAGCTTCTTTTCAGCATCTGATTCTCTTCTCAATCGCAGTAACAGATCCTGCATGGTACCATAGGGAAAGATTGAATCCAGCTTCTCAGAATTGTAGGACTTCAAGTTAGCTATATCCTTCTTGAGTTCATCCACACTCAGATTCTGTCTTAATTGCTGTAGCTTCATGAGATGTAGAGAATCTAGGTGGGCTTGAAGAATAGCCTTGGTACCAGCATTTGAGGTGTTCTGAATGGCCTTTTGGATAGACATGACTTGTTTGACTAAGGATACATTGAATTGTCCAGGTGTAGACTCCTTTGTCAATGCCCATTCAGGTAAATCTAGAATAGAACTTAGGCCTTCATCTCCCCCTAAGTTCATGCTTCCATCAAATGAAACAGAGTCACCATCATTAGAATTTACTCCAAATTCTTCAGATGGCTCACCAGCTGTAGAAGGCATCATATTGATAGCAACTTTATCCCTTTGTAGAGATTCTGAAGTATGTACTAGATTTAAAGTCTTCTCTGCCTCCTCAATGCCCTGAGTAGCCAACAGTTGATAGGCTGACACAGGATGAGTAAAAGTGTCAGCATCCAAGGAAATGTTATCAATTACAGCTTTGTAATGTTGTTGAAATTGTCTTTCCTTTTCAGCATCATCCACAATCATTAACTCATGAGCAATGGCTGGATCCACCCTTATACCTTCTGTACCTGCTTTTCTCTCAATTTCTCTCTTTTCCTGCATCAGGGGCTCCCCCTAGCTCACACTCCTCACACCCTCACTTTCACCTGCTAAGGTGGCACTCCTCTCACTTTCTTTTTCCATGCTGGAAGAAATAGCATGCATATTTAGACTCTCAAGCTCTCCTTTTGCCTGGGAGCAACCCAGCCTCTCACACAAATTTTCACTCCCTTCCCTCAATCCTAGAAGTGATTGTACAATAACCATGTCTTCTATACTTGGAAATAATTCAGTTGTTTGTGTAGAGGCTATCAACGGATAAGGAGTATCCGTTGAAGTGGAAACTGATGGTATCAAAGGAAAACTGCTGTTAAGCTTATCCGTTGAAGAACAACCACTTGTCAACGGATGAGAGATATCCGTTGAAGAAGGAAAATAAGTAGAAATTGAAAGTGACATAATTGTTGAATCTGTGTGGATTGATTTTAATTTAGGTGACACAGATTCTTCAACTAAGTCTGAAATAATTGGCTGATGATCCAACAAATCATCTAAAAGATGATGATCACCAGTATTTGAGTGGGGCTCCTCCCTGAGTTGTTAAGAGGGAGAATCAGGAATTGATGTGAATATCATGTCCACATCCAGATATGGTGATGGAGAATTTGGTGATTGATGTGTGTCAATTTTGAGAGAATGGGGCTGTGACTCCACATTTGTTGGAGTCACATCAAGCTGAATTTGAGAAGGTATAGATACAGGTGGGTGTATCTGTGCAGTGTATGCACCCAGTTTGGAAACTAGGGTTTTGACCCTTTTTCTTCTTGTAAAGGCTTTTACAGGTGAGTGTGTGGCTTCAGTGTCCCTCCCTCTTTTGTTCTGTGTCCCTGGTTGGGGACTATTTTCAATAGTTGCACCCTTTTGGGAGGATGCAACTAGGGATGAGTTTGAATCCTTTTCAACCACCACAGTCTTTTGAGAAACTGTGGCTTGGCTAGCTGGGGTACCACTCACCTCTCCTACCTTATCCTGGGGGTTTTCTTGATGTTCACCCCTCCCCTCACCACTCACACCCTGTTCACTCCCCTCAGGGTTTATGGTAGTTGTTACAACTGTTATCTTTTGAGAAACAACAGAGGTGGCTTTCTTTGACTTTGGTTTTGAAACTTTAGGTTTGGTGGCCTTGGTAGGAATCTGTTGGGACAAAGACACAGATTCCATGGCCACACTTGAAGGAAAAGAAATGATGGGATTGGAAGTAGTAGGAGTTGAAGAAGTAGTTACCTCACTTACCTGAGGTGCATTCATGATTGGTAAGTATACCAATGGCACCTGATTGTTGAGGTTAATTCTCAAAAGGTCTGCAAGGACCCTCTTCTCTTGTGCCCGGCATTTGAGTTTATTACTCTCATTGGTTATGACCAAACCTTCAGCGACATGGTTAGCCAATAACATAAAGAATCTAGCATAGTAGATGTTATGAGGTCTATTAGCCTTGTTACCTAACCTAGTACCCAATTCTAGCATAACATAATTGCTAAAATTAAAGTACCTATCAGAAACTAGCATATAGAGCATATTAACAAGAGATGAAGTTATTGCATCAAAATTACTAATTTTCCTAGAGAAAACCTTGATAAAGGCATCACCAAGAAAACTCTATTCTTTCCTAAGGCCTTTTCTCCTAATACTTCCTAAACTAGCAGAATCAAAGGAATAGCCTATGGAATCTAACATGCTAGATACATCATTATCAGTGTGTGGTGTCATGACATTGTTTTCAGGTAGCTTGAAACATGACTGTATATCATCACAGTTAATATAGTAATCTTTACCTTTGAGAGAGAAAGTGATGGTCATATCAGTGGGGTTGAACTCTGCAGTTGTCCAAATCTCCTCAATTACCTCACAGTAAATCGTTGGGGCTTCCAGCATTGCATAGCTTAGTTTGCAGTTTTTGATGAAGTCCATCATCTTGTGATAATTTGAGTGGGCTTCGTTCTTTTCCACCAAAGCTACAAAATTGTTTTTCTCATAGACAAATCCAGATTGGGACATTATCTTTACTACTGGTGCCATTATAGTGGGTAGAGGTTGCAGAGAAAGGTTGAGAGTTTTGGGAGAGAAAGAGAGTAAAAGCTTTTGAAAAATTGCAAGAAAGCGTAAAGTGAAAATAAGAATTCAAAGGAGCTTTTATACTTTCTCAAATTAAAACATAAAGAGAATAATTAAACAATATTTTAAGCAAATTACAGCCGTTTGAGAATAAAGGAAAACTGTATGTATTCTAAAAACTACCTTTAATACAAATACATACAACTGTGTATAGATATATGTATCAACGGTTAAGTAAAAAGAATCAACGGCTGTGACTTACTTAAAATGACTGATGTGACACTTCAACGGATGAGGTAAACAATTATCCGTTGAAGATTAACACAATTTTACCCGTTGAAGGATAAAATTACCAGAAATGTATTTGTCTTTCAATGGATAATGAACATCCGTTGATAAAATAGTTTTGGCTTTCAACGGATAGGGAATATCTATTGATAGAATAGACTTTACTTAAATCCAACTTTGTTCTTGCAACAGATTCATTTCAGGCTACAAAACAAATTACAATAAGGACATGAATTTATGAATAATTAAGCATACCTAGCTCACTTACTAATCTTGTGAGTGTTGATTCATCAAGTGGCTTGGTAAATATGTCTGCAATCTATTTTTCACTCGGAACAAAATGAAGTTCCACTGTACCATTCATCACATGTTCCCTTATGAAGTGGTACTTGATGTCAATGTGCTTGTTTCTTGAGTGCTGCACTGGATTTTCAGTAATGGCAATGGCACTTGTGTTGTCACGGAATATTGGAATTTTGTCAACATTTAGACCATAGTCAAATAGTTGATTCCTCATCCATAGTATCTGTGCACAACAACTACCAGCAACAATGTACTCAGCTTCAGCTGTTGATGTAGAAACATAATTTTGCTTCTTAGTGAACCATGACATAAGCTTATTCCCTAGAAATTGACAGGTGCCAGTTGTACTTTTCCTGTCTATTTTGCAACCTGCATAATTTGCTTCTGAGTAGCCAATTAGATCAAAACCAGACTCTCTAGGGTACCAAATTCCTAGATTTGGAGTCCCTTTGAGATATCTGAAAATTCTTTTAATAGCAACTAAGTGAGATTCTTTAGGGTCAGCTTGAAATCTAGCACAGAGACATGTAGAAAACATTATATCAGGTCTACTAGCAATTAAATATAGAAGTGAACCAACCATGCCTCTATAACTTGTAATATCCACAGACTTTTTAGCCTTGTTTAATTCAAGCTTGGTGGCAGTGACCATGGGAGTTTTTGCAGATGAACATTCCATTAAGTCAAACTTCTTTAAAAGATCATAAATATATTTAGTTTGACTAATGAAAATTCCATTACTAACTTGTTTAACTTGTAAACCAAGAAAATAAGTCAGCTCTCCCATCATGCTCATTTCATATTTACTTTGCATTAACTTAGCAAACTTTTTACAAAGCTTATCATCTGTAGAACCAAATATAATATCATCTACATATATTTGAACAAGTATTGTAGAGCCATTAATATTTTTAAACAAAAGAGTTTTGTCAACAGTACCTCTTGTGAAGTAATTATCTAGGAGAAATTTTGACAAAGTCTCATACCAGGCTTTAGGTGCTTGCTTTAGTCCATAGAGTGCTTTCAACAGATAATACACATATTCTGGAAAGTTTGGATCTTCAAATCCTGGAGGTTGGCTCACATAAACTTCTTCCTCCAATTCTCCATTCAGAAATGCACTCTTAACATCCATTTGATAGACTCTGAAATTGAAATGGGCTGCATAGGCTAGAAAAATTCTGATGGCTTCAAGTCTTGCAACTGGAGAAAATGTCTCATCAAAATCTATTCTCTCTTGTTGAGAATAGCCCTTGGCAACCAATCTAGCTTTACTCCTTATGACAATGCCATTTTCATCCATCTTGTTTCTAGATACCCATTTTGTGTCAATGGAGCTCTTGTTCTTTGGCTTGGGTACCAGCTTCCATACCTTGTTCCTCTCAAATTGGTTTAGCTCTTCTTGCATTGCTAAAATCCAATCTAGATCCAATAGAGCTTCTTCCACTCTCTTAGGTTCTTCCTTTGATAGAAAACTACTGTATAGACATTCATCTTGAGTAGCCCTTCTAGTTTGTGCCTTAGATGTTGCATCACCAATGATCAATTTAAAAGGATGATTCTTGGTCCATTTCCTTTGAGGTGGTATATTAGCTCTAGATGAGGTTGCCTCAGTATTGTCATGATGTAAGATAGAGTGTTGATTGGTTGAAACTCCCTCTGAGTTACTGATCCTTTGAAAGGAACTGGGAGTTATATCAACTGATGAATTAAATTGATTATCCGTTGATAGACTATGATCAACTGATGCTTCATTATGTACTTCAACGGATGATGCAGTTTGTCTTTCAACGGGTGCTGCATTACTTCTATCAACGGATGCTGAATTATGACTTTCAACTGATGCAGCATTTTGTGCATTATCCAGAGGCAGACTTTGAATCCTTTTCGAAGTGTCTTCTCCATCATTTTCGTCTTCACTATCATCACAATATATCTCAATGTTGTCAAATTTGAGTCGTTCATGATGTCCCTCATCTGTTAGTCCATCAATCTTTTTATCATCAAACACAACATTCACAAATTCCATAACAATGTTGGTTCTTAGATTGTAGACCCTATATGATTTTCCAGCAGAATAACCAACAAATATCCTTTTATCAGCCTTTGCATCAAACTTTCCTTTGTGATCAGGTTGGTTCCTTAGAATGTAGCATTTGCAACCAAAAACATGAAGGAAGTTTAAGGTTGGTTTTCTTCTCTTGAACAATTGATAGGGAGTCATGCCTTTTGCCTGATTGATTAGAGAAATATTCTGAGTGTAACATGCACAGTTAACAGCCTCAGCCCAAAAATATGTTGGGAGTTTTGACTCTTCAAGCATTGTTCTTGTAGCTTTAATTAGTGATATGTTCTTTCTTTCCACCACACCATTTTGTTGTGGAGTTCTTGGAGCTAAGAACTCATACATGATCCCATTTTCTTCATAGAACAACCTCATGGTAGAATTCCTGAACTCAGTTCTATTGTCACTCCTGATATTTCTTACTTAGAAATCTGGATGATTGTTGACTTGCTTGACATGATTGATAATGATTTAACTAGCTTCATCCTTTGATCCAAGAAAGTAGGTCCATGAAAACTTTGAGAAATCATCTACAATCACTAGGCAATATCTTTTCCTTGAAATTGACAATACATTGACTGGTCCAAAAAGATCCATGTGAAGCAGTTGTAATGGTTCATCAATTGCTGATTCAAGCTTCTTACTGAATGATGCTCTCTTTTGCTTTCCTTTCTGACAAGCATCACATAGTCCATCCCTTGAGAATTCCACTAGAGGCATTCCTCTAACTAAGTCCTTTTTGACAAGATCATTCATTGTCTTGAAATTCAAATGGGACAGCTTCTTGTGCCATAGCCAACTTTCATCTTGACTTACTTTGCTGAAAAGACAAGTAATTGATTCTGCATCTGTAGAGTTGAAGTCAGCCAAGAACACATTCCCTTTTCTAACTCCAGTTAGAACCACTTTGTTGTCCTTCTTACTTGTGACAACACAGGCTTCAGAATTGAAGGAAACAGTATTCCCTCTGTCACATAGTTGACTGATGCTTAATAGATTGTGTTTGAGACCATCAACTAATGCAACTTCATCAATAATGACATTTTCCTTTGAAATCAAGCCATATCCCATAGTGAACCCTTTGCTGTCATCTCCAAAGGTTATGCTAGGGTCAGCTCTCTCCTTGAACTCTGTGAGCAGGGTGAAATCTCCTGTCATGTGCCTTGAACAACCACTGTCCAAGTACCATAGATTCCTTCTTTTTCCCTGCACACAATAAAATCAAATCAAGTTGATTTTGGTACCCAAGTTTCCTTGAGTCCAGTCTTGTTAGTCTTTTTCCTAGACTTCATACTTCTTGCACCTTTTGACTTAGGTAACTTTGGGTCAACCTTGTTCTCAGATGTAGTTGGTTGAAGTGTAGGGTTAGTCACAGAATCATTTAGTACATTTGGCTGAATTTGATAAGGCATAGATTGTGCAAACATGTTATTCCACATAGGCATGTTGTATGGCATTTGAGGCATACTGAATGCAGCAAAATAAGGATTATTAACATATGGCATGTTTGCAAAATGTGCATGAGGATTCTGTTGAGACATAACAGGCATAGCATGCAGAGGTGATATAGACATGTTAGGCATGGAAAGGGTTAAAGGCATGGGAGCATTCTTAACAGACTTGCAGTTAACAGATAGGTGATTAACAATTTTACAATGTACACAACTTTTTCTAGGAGCATACTTATCAGGTGTGTAATTGTTGTGTTTGTTAATCCCTACCTTCCCATTTCTATTAGATTTCCTTTTAGTTTCCTTTTTATCCTCAACCAACTTAAGCCTATTTTTCAACTGATCTAAAGTCATGTGTCCTATGTTCACCTTATTGGCATCTTTAGATGTGCTAGCCTCTTCTTTGACAAAGTTCTTGGAAGTTGAACCAAACTTCTTATTGAGATTTTTCAAATTATCCTTTTTAGAATCACTTGCCTGTTTTAATTGATGAGCCTTCAACAGATGCTCCTTTTCTTCCTTCAACGGATAACTTTCATCATCCGTTGATTCCACATCTGTTGACAATCCATCAATTAATTCTACTTCCTTTTTGTTTTTCTTCCAGGCATTCTCACAGAGTGATTCAATCCGCTGAACCTTGACAATATGAGCACTAACATCCCTAGATGTTTTCCAGGCCTTGATTACTTCTTGCTCACGTTCTAGTTGTTTAGAAAGAATTTCTACTTTCTTAACAGACTCTTCTAGTTCACTCTCAACAATTAAGCATTTGATTTTAATCTTTTCAAGCTCAATTACCTTACCCTCTAATAAAGCATTCCTATCACTTAAAAACAAGTTATTCTCTTTAATTCTTGTGTTCTCTTTAGCTAGTGATTTAAGGGAAACACGTAAATGATATAATTCATTGGACATATCATTTATAACTTCATTGCATTCATTTTTAGAAAGCTGAAAGAGGTTAGTAGTAATTACCTGGTTGCTTGATGAACTAGTTTCATTTTCATCAGAATTAGCCATCAGGGCTAGGTTGACATTGTTACGACCGGCATTTTATGTAATATTATTTGTGGATTTGGTATAATATTAAAGTCAAATGAAAATATATTCAATGATTGTACGCTAGTGTGAGTGAAAATTTCTACATTATAAATTTGCTTTGTGTAGTATATGATTTTTCAAAGCAAGAGTTTATTTAATTTCTTTATTTTTGATTTATAAGAAATATTCTAAGCTTTGGAAAAATTTTCTTTTAAAAGGTATTTTGTTCACAAATTTTGAAAATGATTTTATAAAGTCTCTAAAAATCCAAGTTATTTTATGGTATAAATTTTATAATTTTTGAACTTGTATTTTATTTTATAAAAATAAATCATTATAAATTTTAGTTGTCATATTTAGCAAATTACAAGAAAGCCCTTGCATGCAAACCACCCTCTCATTCTTTTCAAGGACAAAGAGGACAATTCCAACCCCACTAACTCTTATTTCTCTAGCCAATTTCCTTATTTACCCTTGCATGCAAAATGCACCAAGTATAAGTGGAGGGATAGACTTGTCAATTCTCCTTTCCACTCATATTTTGTCAAATCAAATACCATAAAAACAAGCAAAGACATGATCATTTTCACTCATCACCCACACCACACTCATTCTTCTCTCCCTCCTCCTCCCTCACTCTCGGCCCTCTCTCTCTCACTCTCGTCCTTTAGCCGAGAACCACCCCTCCCCATTTTTTTTCATTTCTCCATCAAGCTTCTACTCTTTATACAAGTAAATGTTATCTCCCATACCATGATCATTCATATTTCAAAGAGTTTTGAGTAGAAAGTTTAAGTTTAAGGGTTGCATGTAAAGGTTTTAGTGAAACTCAAAATACAATCTTGATTCTTATGGATTTAAGGTTGTTTTTGAGAGGACTACAATGAATGGATAAGTGCCAAGTCATGAGAAGGAAACTCTTGATGATTTAAAGGTCATTTCCATCCATTTCATTCGGCCATGACCATATGGGAGCCGAATGAATGGTCCTTGAAATCATTCTTGTTGTTTTGATCAATTTTTGCATGTTTATGTGATAATGACTTGAATTTTGTGGTGAAAATTTGATAAAACTCCTTGCATGCTAAGTGATCATCTAGGTATACCTTATGCTAGGCTTGCATGTTAATTTTAAGATGGAATATATGTAGAAAATGTGTTGTTTTGGTTTGAAAAACCCGAAGGCATGCATGCATGCGGATTTCTCTTAGAATGTTGTAAGATTTTGATTATTTGGAAAGATTTTGTTAGTGAGACTTAATTTCAGTAGGTATGATGTGTTAATATTGATTTATGCTTCTTGTTGTATGGTAATAATTCGTGATTATCTTTTATAAAAATGCATACCTTGTTGTTTCAAAAGCATGAAGATTTGTGATTTGTGAAGTGTAGATTCTCTTGTTTTGCCATAATTGCACCTTAGGTAAGGATGATCTCACTAAGGTTATTTTGAGAATAAGGGAGTTAGTTCAGTAGAATACCATGTATAAGTCTTGGTTTAAGTATTGAGTTGTTGTTAGTTGAGTTTGTCAAGTCAAAAACCTTGGAAAATGAGAGTTATAGTTTCTGCAGAAAATCAGTTTAGTACCCTGAGGTTTAGAGTGAGTTTTGACCATGTCATTGGTGTGCACTTTGAGGCCCAAGCCACCAGAAATTATTATTGGGAGTATACAAAAGGTTTTAGTAGTTGGTTGGAGGTTTGCATGTCTTTTGGTTAGGTGCACAAGTAGAATAACAAAATCTGTCCAGCAGGGGACAGTTTTGTTGCAACTTAGAAATAGGGAGATTTGACCATGTCATGGGTAGGCCCTCATTAGGCCCTATTGGGCCTTAGTTAGAGGGAGTGTCAGAGAAGTTTTTCCAATCATAGTTCATAGGATATGAGTTAGAACCATGTGTCATAAGTTAATTCAAGTCAGGGCGTTTTCTGCCCAGAAAAGCAGGGGAACCTTGGACTTTTAGCTTAGGCCCAAGAAGGCCCAAGCCAGGCCCTTGAGCCACATCAAGCTTGTGAGATGCCTTTAGGTCAGGAGAGTCTTGTGTAAAAGTTTTGAAGGAAAACTTGTAGTTTAAGAGTGCCTAATGCACTCAAGAAACTATAGTTGCCATTCTGAAATTTGCACCAGTGAGCACTATCATTTATCACATAGTTTTAGAACACTTAGAAGTGAGTATTAGGTCGACCACCATAGTTTTAAGATGGTATAAGGTCAGTAGAGCAAAAGGCACAAGTGAGGGTCAATAGGTTTTGGATAATTTAGGAAAGGCACATCGAGTTAGGGAGCCAAAATTTGAAGACTTTGTCTAGTTTAGCGACCAAGTGACTTAAGTGGTGAGTCGAGATCATCCAAGCCTAGTGTTACATTATGGTATATACGGTGTTATTTGATATTAATATACGATATGTGATTATGTGGCTATGTGTGTACATTTGAAATATAAAGGTGGATATAAATTAGGTGCGTATAGGCCTAAGTGCCATCCATGTTTAACTTTGGGTTGTAAATAGGTTAAGATGGTAAGAATATATTATAATGAGGATTATTATTATTTATGTAGGATCTCGAGATGAGAGAAAACTTGCCATAAAAGTCGAGTGAAGCTCCTGTTATTGCTCCTACCAGTCAGACCAGACCAGCCTTTCTCAAGGCAAGTGATTCAACTTGACCTTCGTATTTACTATAAATAGTTCATATATATCGATGCAATTATTCTGAGTCATTTTGATATGTTTAAATCAAGCGTATCTCTCGCTTATCTTTGAATTATATAGAAATGCCATGAACCCTCGAGTATGTATTGCAAGTAGTTTAAAAGTCTTTTCATGATAGTTAAATGCCATGATAAAATAAAGAGTTGTTATATTACTTGATTGATCCTCTTGATTAACATGCTGATGATTCCTAAGTATTGATATCTCATCCTGATACTTAAACCCCTATAGAACCTTACCTTGAACTCTGATAGTCAGAAACTTACCAACATGATTCCTCATTGATTGATACCCTCTTTCCTATCCTAAAGCTTGACAATTCTGATATATATATACATCCTGAGCTAGAGATCATTACCTTAACACCCATAGTATTCGTGAAGCTTATCTTCTTAATGATCCAACACCTGTACCTTGACGAGAAACCATTGCTTTGAGCCCAGTTTGGCTTACCCCTTCATATTATCCATTAGTCTCACCATATTTTCCTGTCCAAGTTCTGACATATGAAAACCTTTTGGTTACCCTAATAGAGTAAAGTTTTGTGAATCATGGCCCTGAGATTTAGTACCATATTTCCCATATTTCGAATTGATCTATAATCCCTTAATAAAAATATTTACTGTTAAAAGAGATTTTGTTACAAGTCGGCATCAGCTTTTGAAATAAATAAAATGTGGGTTTTCAGTCCCAAAGGGGGATAAATGTTTTCTTGAATAGTGGATCTGGACTGAGACGCGAGTCCTTTCCACACTTATATTAGGCTTAAAAGTTGCCTAGGGATTCCCGTTAATGTTTTAGAACCCAGCGAGGTTTGGGATTACTTCGCGGCTGATCACCGGCTGTAATCCGTAGCGTCATAAAATGATTTTGATTAAGACATGATTTTAAAATTGTTTTGATGCAAGCAAAATGATGCCATCTCACATAGTTTTATCTCTCGTTATCATTAGTTATGTCTTTCCATTGTCATTCTTAAAAGTATATCTCAATTTATGTTTTGTGTCGTACTGTTAGCACTTGTTGAGTATTTGGCTCACTCCTTGCTTTACCCTGATATTACAGCTAGCAGCTATGGTTAGATTCAAGCAGACTGCCCGTAAGACCTGTGATGCTGATGCTTATGTTCGAGCTCAGGTAGAATAAGTAATAATAGTTGTGTGAGGACTCGGTATTTGTAATCAGATGTAATAGTTGGTAGTGTTGGGCTGTTCCAAACCCTAAACTTTAAGATCTTGGATTTGGTTGTGTATTCTTCAATAAATGATGTAATAGCTATATTTATTTTGCTGTTTAAGTTGGGAGTGTGACAGACATACTCCATATCATCATCTTCATTAGCTCCATCAGCTACCCAGTCATTTTCCTGAGTCAGAAAAGCTCTTTCCTTTTGTTTGAGCAAATAGAAATATTTCTTTTTGTAATCAACTTGCTCAAATTTCTTCTTTTCAGAAGTTGGCTTTCTGCACTCATTTGCAAAGTGTCCACTTATGCCACAGTTATAACATTTGAACTTAGATTTGTCCACCATGTTCTTGTTTGGCTTAGTGAATCTAGTATTTTTCTTGAATCTTTGCAAACCTTCTGGACAGGAAAGCCAGATGTTCATCAACATCATCAAAGTCATCTTGACTGGAATTGTCTTCAACCTCAGCTACTTGCTCCTTTCCATTGCTTGATTCTAATTTGTTTGTGCCAGTTTTGAGACTTGGCATTATCTTTTCTTCATTCCTGGCTTCAGTTCTCTCATTGTCAGTTACAAGTGCACCTGATCCACTTTTTCTCTTTTCCTTTTCCAACATCTCATCTTGCTCCATCTCAAGTTCATAGGTCTTCAAAATTCCATATAATCTTTCAAGTGTGAAGTCCTTATAATCTTGAGAATTCCTTAGCGAAACAGTCATAGGTTTCCATTCCTTTGGTAGAGACCTCAGAAATTTTAAGTTGGAATCCTTGACTTGGTACACTCTGCCATACAGCTTCAATCCATTCAACAGTTTCTGAAATCTATTGAAGGTATCATTCAGTGATTCTCCTTCTTCAAAATGAAAATATTCATACTGTTGAATGAGAAGCTGCATTTTGTTTTCTCTAACTTGTTCAGTACCTTCACAGATAAGTTGCACAGTATCCCAAATTTCCTTAGCAGTTTGGCTGTTAATGACATTATCAAACATATCTTGGTCTAGGCCATTAAACAGAATGTTCATGGCTTTCTTGTCCTTGTGAACCTCTTCAATATCTTCATCAGTCCATTCTGCTTTTGGCTTGGGAATAGACTGTCCAACAGCAACTGTGGCAGCTGTGGCCACCTTGTGAGGGATGTGAGGACCATTTTCAATGCAGTTGATGTAGCTTTCATCTTGAGAGAGATGATGTAGATGCATCTTCACTTTCCAGTGATGATAATTATCTCTTTCCAGGATTGGAATCTTTACTCCAATATCCTTCTTACTCATGATGTTAGTAGAATAGATCTTTAAACTCTTTGTATGTTAAGAGCTCGCTCTGATACCAATTGTTATTCCCAAGGAACTAAAAATGAGATTTACAGAAGGGGGGTTGAATGTAAATCTCAAAACTTTTTTAAGTTTTGAGCAGTTTCAAAGGCTAAGTGTTTTGATGAACAGTTGTGTCTGAATTGCTTTGAGCAGGTGCAGACAGATATATATTCAAGACACAAATGTAAAGAACACAAAGGCTTTAAAAACTTTTCTGGTGGATTTGTCGTTCCACCAGAGATGTGTATTTCAGAAAATTTGTGATTCAAAGAATTGATCACAGTTGCGTCCTAGTACAAACTAGATGATTTTCTCTCTATATTTTTCTAAAAAGCTCTGGAAAATTCATCATCTAATTACTAGCTGCAACTTGGTTTATATATCACCAAGTTTACAAGTGAAGACAAAAATAAAATACAATTTTTAAAATAGTTCTTCACATGTTTCTTCTTCATTTCTCTATCCAATGCAATCTAGGATAATCTGTGAATCTTTGAATACTTCCTTGTTTGCATCAGAATGGAAATGCTGCATTTTCTTGATTCCTCCAAGAGGCTACCACATTCCAATTGTCTCTGTCAACCCATGTGCCTCTGTCAGCTTATGAATTGTCACGGTCAACTGCTATTGAATTGAGCATCCGTTGAAGCTTTCTTCCGTTAATGGCTTTATCCGTTGATGCTTTATCAGTTGAAGCTTTACCCGTTGATGCATTCATCCGTTGATGGATGTTATCCGTTGAAGCTTTAGAGACATCCGTTGAAGCTTTGTTTCTCATCCGTTGAAGGCCTTTAATCTATCAGTTGATACTACTTCATTTATACAAAATTAGAAGGCATGAAATATTTACAATTAGCCCTCCTATTTGCATATCCACTAGTAGTCAACAAGACTTATAATTTCCTACAACTTCTAAGAATTATAACTTAAATACATAAACTAAAATGTGCTACAATACTAAACTTATTTCTAAGTAAAGCTACTCCATCAACGGATATCCAGAATGGTCTTATCCGTTGAGGCTACAAACACTAGATTTTTACTTAAGTGTTTTGCTTAACTTATCATCAAACTAATACACATATTCCTAACAAACCATCTTACTTGCCCTATGTAATCAAGGTAGATAACTTATGCTTAAACCATTATGTTGTCAAATTCTATAGACATATAGGGTCTCAATATAATTGGTGCCTATTCAACTTCTATCTCTTTTGTGGATGTCTGGTAGAATGGTACTCGTGTAACGAAAGTTGGCGTTTATCAGTTTCGTGTTGTCTGATTAGCTTCATCACCATTGCATGCTAAGGTTAAGAACAATAAGGCTATTGAATAAAGTACTTAATGAAGTTAGAATCCCATGTTTGTCATATATATTAACTCAGTCTATCTTATTCTCATAGTTATAATAATTAGTTTAATTTTTAGTTATAAATAATCTCACTTTGTTATCATCTTAGCATTGAATAATAACCATACATTGCTGCTTAAGTGCATGAGTTAATTAGTTAACCAATATAGTCTCTATGGGATCAAATCTGATTTATATCTTATACTACTTGTGAACGCGTATACTTGCGTGTAATATTAGCGCGTGTTTAGCGACTAACAGATACTTTTAAATCCACCATAAAGTTTTAAAAGCTGTTGTTTTTATTACTTAGTGTTTTGATTTCTATCATCTTTTTATTCCGCACAACTGCTAATTAAACACTGTTATATTTATCAAGTTAGAACTGTTTTAAAATCTGAAAAAGTAGCCAGAATTACATTCAACCCCCCTTTTGTAATTCTTGTTGTATTGTTAGGGAATATCAAATTACAATTTCATATAAGACAAAAATTAAAATTATGAGAAAGAATTATTACCGTCATAGTCTCCCATAATACTTTATTCTTTGAAACCTTCTTCAGATCCTCCTTATACAACTTAATGGCACTATAAATAAAAATATATATATATGAACAAATTAACAAAATAGTGCAAAATATGTTTTGAAAAGATAATTTACAAGTCAAGACTCATATACACAAACTTTATAAGTTGTACTTACTTTTCAACAACATCCACCCATTCCCCTTTGCAATTCGACGTTTAAGAGGGTCCATGTAATAGACCATCTCTGCTTCGGGTTTCACAACTGTCAACGTCCAGTAGTTCCTATAAAATAATGAACAAAGGTGCATAATGAATTGAACAAATAATAAATGTTAAAAGTTCTAGCAAAGTTGACAAAATGAGATATACCTTCTAATAAAATTGAACCCTAAATTACCGTAAAAATTTAACTTACACTTTGCAAGAAATATTATCAAGTTCAAACTCAAAATTATACTCATGTATTTAAAATTTGTAACTTAAATTGTCTTAAGAAATTAACTTAAAAATGGTCGTACATATGGTCATTTTAATCTCAAAAAATTATTTTAAAGAATGACTTATTAGCTAGCAATAGTATAAATACTCACACATCATTGTAAGGCATCAGAAAATATTGGCCTTTGTTAGCACCCTTGAAACGTGTAGCTAGTGCACGTGACCTCTGCACTGCAATACCACATCCAATGGCACCAATCGTGCTAGGATCTACGAAGCTTATCATGCTCAACATCTTATTCTTTTTCACATATTCATTTAAGAAGCTACATATATTATTAGGCAGTAGTGAGTAAAGATTCTGACTTTAATTCCGGAAAAATTATTAAAGAATTTTTAACAAAAAAACTTACTGAATATAAAGGCAAATGATAGACCCTGCCATTTCACCTCCAGAGCACACCGCATGTACATCTGATAAGAACATAGTTTGATTCTTTGTCAAGCCAAATGCTTATTTACTTAACTCAAAAGAAAAAGTTTGACCATCACTCAAGGAATTCTTTTCCCATGTCTATAAGCGCTTCAATGCAGACGGATAATTTCCACCCATCTCAACAACCAACTCCGGTTCGACATCTTCAACTAATTTATATGACTTCTTTGATTTCTTGGCAGGACCTTTCTTGGTTCTCTAAAAAAATTGTATGTTAAAATAGTAAAAATAAACATGCTGAATAAATACATACTAAATATACTAAATATTCTAAAAAAAGGTCTGACCTTTGGAGCAGAAAAGACATGAATAGTGCTATTATTTCCTCCTGCAATCAGGTCTCTTGGCCATGCAATAAAAGTTCCCATGGCCTCTTGCACACACACAATTTCATCGCCAATAGGGAAGGGAATCTTAGCATTACCTTCAATGACTTAAGTAATTGACACTATTGCATTCTCTTCTCCAAGTCTTACTCCATGGATAGTCTGCTCATGCCCTTCAACAACTGGGACTTCATCAAGTTTTGCGAAGGCAATAATGTTGTTCAATGATCCAACTGCCAGTTTGCATAAAGAACTTTCTTAAACATCTTTCACGTCCTCCCCGGCCATATTTTGATCATCCTCACCAGCCACCTTCTGATCATCCTCACCAGCCACTTTGTTATCATCCTCACCATACATCTTTTTATCATCCTCCCAGACACCTTGTGATCGTACGGAAGATCTTCCCCCAAATCAACAAAAAAAATTTCAATCATTTCCACTTTATGAACAACTCACTCCTCTTCAATCAAAAATATCTTCCTTTCTATTTCAGGTGTTCTTAGATCATTTAAACCTGCAATCCCCTCAACCCCACCCTTAGAATGATAACTTGCTTCCTGGGAAGTAGATTTCGAACTATCTTGATGTCCAGACTTTGTCATTGGAAGCTCTGCTCTGATCTTTTCAATTTCAGCAATCCAGAATGCATCTCTCTCTTTAATTATTTTTGGAGTCTCCATTGCCATGAACTTTCTAACTCCCTCGCGTATCTTTTCATCAACTGTGCTCACTTTTTTGCCTTGGAAGATCAAAATAAACTGACTGTTTCACATAGGATCCTTGACCACGTACTCTTCCTCCATGCTCAGGCTTACCAAACGCGATCGTTAAAACATCATTTAACACCTTCCACTACAACTTTTCCTTCCTTAACCTCCTCCTTCAGCTTTTTCTACAAAATTAAGAGTATCACTGTTTTAATCTTAGCTATTCCTATATAAAAAATCTAATATGTTTATGCATGTAAAAAAATTGTACTTATATAATAATAAAGAGTTCAAAGTTCGTTAACAGTTTAACAAAAAAAAAGGTTCAAAACACTAGCTAATAAATATATTTTCAACAACTGCATCATTTAAAAATCAATAACTTACAATTTCCTTAGATTTTTCTGTAATTACGTCATTTAAAAAATTTCCATCTTTGTCTTTCTTTGCCTCAATCCAAGTATCTGATCGATCTACCTCCTCTACTTCTGGATGAGATTTTAACTGCATTCACATATAGATAATCACCTTAGTAATAACATAAACATATTTGGAAAGTCAGCAAGAAACCAAAAATGAACATGTTGTTTCAATAGCACTAACCCATTCATTTTCAAGGTTTGCATAACCTTTTCGAGCCATGCGATGTGGATATAAACTCAACAACCTTCTTTCAACTTGTTCATCATGAATTTTCTTCATAAAAAGCATCAATATGGTTATAAGATAATGACTAAGTAAATATTGATTACAAATTTAGCCAAAAAAATATTTTGGAAAGGTAAATAGAACCATACCATAAACTCCTTCGATGTGCGATCAGAAACAAATATGTCCCAATGGGATTTTTCTATGAAAGAATAGTCCACAGGAGGATATGCCAAAATTTCTGGTTGATCAAGATAAGGAAGAATATAATCTTTGGTCAGCCGACATTTGAACTCCCTCCATTTTGAAGATGCAGATATTAAAACCATCTTTTTAGCTGATTCAGGTATAACGTAAGCCATCTACAAAGAAAAACAACATTAGTGGAATTAAAAAAATGCAAGCCATTGAAAGACATGAGCAACTAGATTATTATATTTTTTACCTGCACACAGTCCCAAATATTTTCCTTTGTGTCTTTAGGAACAGACTTCCAAGAATCATGACAGATTGGGGCTTTTGTTCTTTCCAAGACTCTAATATATGATTGCATCTCTGCCCCTACTTTACCATATGGCTCTCCTTTTGAATTAAAAGACACTGCAAGTTTGTTCCCCATCATTTTTCGCCTCAGAATTCGGTGCATCGTCACACAACCTCGCTTTAGTAGCTTCAGTCCTTGAGGATGGTCAGTCGTGGTAATAGGTATTTCTCGTTTCCTTTTCATGGTAATTTCTTTTTGTAAGTTCTGAGAAATGGGTTTCCTCTTCATAGATTTTGGGGAAGAACAAGATGGAGTGGGAGTCTCATTGTTTAAGGACCTAGTCTTCTTTAAAGCCGCAATCACATTCATGGTAGTTGGATTGGGTGAAGATCGAGTGGTCTTCTTAAACACTATCCTTTTCGACTCTGTCCGCTTCGATTCTGTCCTCTTAGAATTCATCTTCTTCGACTATATTGTGGAACTCATTCATTCTCGACTTTGCCTTCTTCTTCGGACTAACCATAATCTATAGAACACACAAATAAGAATCAATAATATCACTCAAAACAAATTCATTCATCATAAATAAACAATATACGTAAATGAAGGCGGAGGATGTCTGGCTTGGGTAGATTGCATACATGTGTCCAGGCTAGGATTACCTTTAGGGTGTCCTAACGGTACTCTGACACGCGTCGTATTTGTCTGATATGTTGGTTGTTGATAGTTATCATTGTCACGCGCCCACGTACCCCTCCTTGGCAGATTGTGGGGCGTGTATGTTCTTATAGGCCCCCCTCAATCTACTCTATCTGGGTGGTCCTGGGACTGGGACGAATCCAGGTTGGTAGATGATCCAGGTCCTGGCCTGGGTCCTGGTTGGGGTTGATCCAAGTCCTGGGTTGGCATCCCAACCTGGGTCACTTCACTTGGATGCTATAAATGATGGGGGTCTTGGTCCATCAGTTGAGTATGCCTCACCCTAGATCTGGGTTGGACCCTAACCAGGTTGTTTATACCCTATCATTTCCCCCCACTCCCTTATGTAGATTCTCTGGATGAGGGAGTATAGTAGTTTCATATAGCTGTTGTCTTGGGAAAGAATTCTGCTTATTTGTTACCCCCAATCTAGATCTGGTATAGTAGAGATAGATCTAGATTAAGTTATATGAGATTGGTTGCCTTAGAAAAAATTATGCTTCTTTGTTGCCCACCAATACGGGTTTGGTGTAGTGGAGACAGATCCGGATTAAGGTATATGAAATTGGTTGCCTTTAAAAAAATTTTGCTTCTTTGTTGCCCCCAATCCGGGTCTGGTATAGTAGAGACAGATCCGGATTAAGATATATGAAATTGGTTGCCTTAGAAAGAATTTCCCTTCTTTGTTGCCCCTAATCCGGGTCTGGTGTAGTAGAGACAGATCCAAATTAAGGTATATGAGATTGTTTGCTTAGAAAAAATTCTGTTTCTTTGTTGCCCCCAATCTGGCTCTAGTGTAGTAAAGACAGATTCAGATTAAGGTATATAAAATTGGTTGCCTTTAGAAAAAATTCTGCTTATTTGTTGCCCACCAATCTGGGTCTGGTGTAGTAGAGACAGATCCGGATTAAGGTATATATTAAATTGGTTGTCGTAGAAAGAATTCAGCTTCTTTGTTGCCCCCAATCCGAGTCTGCTGTAGTAGGGACATATCCGGATTAAGGTATATGAAATTGGTTGCCTTAGAAAAAATTTCTGCTTCTTCACTGACTCCCAATCCGGGTCTACGAGGATCTGGGTAGGGTGCACTGATCCGGGTTGAGGGCTTTGAATTCTGAAAAAATGTGGAATCTGTAACTTTTTCAGTTTCCCCCCCACGATTTTGAATTATGGGGCAGTTATTTCCTTGAAATTCGCCCCATAATCATTAGGTGGTTAAATATGTTTTAATACGTATATATATATAAATGTATATATGTATTGTAACTTCTTGGATGACCACTCACGCCCTGCCATGTGGTAGGGGTTGTTCATTCGCCCAGGCCTATAAAAGGCTGCTTTCCCTATCCTTTTTACTCATTGTCTTTCACAAAAATGAAACTCAACAATCAATTCTCTTCTTTTCTTGTCAAAACTTTTCGAAGGGCTGCATTTTCGGTTGGATTTCTCCGCCGCTGTGTCACTGTGCTTCTCCGTTTGCTTACGATTTGTGAGTTCTCTTCTTCCTTTCTTCATTTTCCTTTCTCGATTTCTTGCACTTTTTCTTTAAATTCATGCATACTTCGAGTTTTATCTTCCCTCTGTGAATTGATAGTACAAATTGGCCTTTTCATGTTATTTTTTGGTGGATATGGTTGTTTTGTGCTTTTGTATATTTAGATATGTAGGTTTTGGGCTTTTTTGCGATGTTTCTTGCATGAAAAATTGGGTTTTCAGGCTTGATTTTTCTGGGGGTTTTGGGGCTGTTCTTCGTGCTCATGGTGGAAATGTATGTGTGTATATGCAAAAAGTATATGATCTGCTTTTTGATTCTTGGTTAAGTTGTTTGTGGTTAAGGGTTTTGACTTTGATCCGGGTAGGGGGTACATAACCCGGATCTAGATTAGGTTGCTTGGGTAGAATTGTATGCCTTAGGATGTTGAAGTTGTGTTTGGTTGCTCTTGCTCTGGATCTAGGTATTTGATCCGGATCCGGGTTCATGACTATTTTATGTTCTAAGATGGTGTTGAATCTGGAACTATGAATATGTTTAGGTGATTGTTTTTGTGCTCGTAGTTTACATGATCCGGATCGTTGATGTTTTTCCGGGCTGGACTTGCATTAGCGGTCCGGATCATTATATTACTGTAAAATTAACATAATGTCCTTGATCCGGACCGCTTAGCAAAAAACTTAAAAATTGTAGGAATCCGGACTAACACACCTTCATTTCAAAGGTATAAGGTCCGGATCAAGAGGCTTCCTAGAAGAGCTTTCAACTGTTACCCGGGTTTTTCTAGCAAGGAGAGTGACCCGGATTCGACTGAGAGGACGCAAATTCGGGTAGAGATGGGTAAGAAGGCCTCTTCTTCCACTAAGATAATCACGAAATACCGGTACAAAAAGCTCCCAGAGAATTCGGTCCCCTTCACATCCGAGGGCTACTCGACCGATGTGAAGTACCACTTTATGATGAAGCCCACAGATATCGATAACGACATCTATTATGGGAGGGTTAGATATGATAGGCAGCATAACAGCCACCCCGGGGTGTATAACCAGGAAGCTCTTGAGAGGGCGTTCGCCGAGTTCCCTATTAACCGGGATCATTATCAGCTAAAGGACTCTTATGCTGAGGCGGATCCGGCTGAGATGGACGAGGCTGTCCGGGCTGCATTCCAGCTGACTCCTAATATTAAGTGGAGGTGGTCGGAACCACATGAAAGGATTTACCACTGCCCGGAAGATAGATTCGTCCCGGTCTAGATGGAGCACCTTAGATCCGGGTGGAGCCACCGCTGCCATATATTCGTCAAACACCTCTGCAAACATGTGTATAAGATATCCCCAATACAGATCACGCCCAATGGGATCAAGTCCATGACCTGGTTCATTGCATGCTGCAACAAATCCGGATTCCTGCCAACCTTGAAGCTCTTCCATCAATTCTTTTATCTTTCCAAATCTGGCCAAAAACCTTTCTACGAGATTAGGTTCCGGGCCTCGGAGTGTGGGTATGGTCCGGGTAGAGCCAAACCTATAATGCACCGGACTTCTTTGAAGTTCTGGAATTGGGAGATTATTCTGCTGAAGGGATGTGATCTGGCTTACCTACCCTACTTTACAATGGAAGGTGTGCAGACCAAGTTTGGTCCGACTGTACTGGAAGGGCAGGCCTTGTCCCAAATGAGGTCCTTTTGTGATTCCCTCGGATTCCAGCCGACCCATAACACTTTCATGAACCACAAGCTGCTATTTAAACTCGGCTGTAAGTTACTTAAGAGTACTGATCCGTATCATGCTTTATTTTAATATGATCCCCACTTGATCCGGTTTAGCTCAATTTACTTGCGTAGTTTTTCTTTTGTTTTACTGCTTGTTAGATCCGGGTCATACGTTTCTCGTAACTTTAATTTGCTTTTTGATGTTTGTGTGGTCCGGGTCTCCACCTGGACGTGATGATCTGGATCTAGACGGTCTATAAACTTTTAGTTTCTAAATTGATGTGGCTATCTTGTGATCCGGATCACTCACTTAGCTTGTTGATCCGGGTCCGGGCAATATTCCTTTTTCACTTGTAGTTTCTTTGCAGAGTTTCTTTACTTTTAGCTTCTCTGGTAGTTTCTGAGGTTTATTGTTCCGGATTACTTATTATGCACCTTCGTCCAGATCCCCTTTGCTACTTATTTATGAATATGACTTGTGCTTTTCTCTTCTTTTTTCCAGGTCTGCCCCACTTTAATCGTGATTTCATTCCCATCATGTCTTCCTCTGCTTATGATGTTGCTTTCAACACTCTGGGTCTTGCTTTCAAGGCTACCAAGGGGGTCCCGGGACCTGGGTCCGGGTTTGCTGATATCGAGGGTGGGGCCGAATCTTCTGTTCCCAAGAACGTCTCGGACCCGTGTCATGAGGCAAGGGACTCTGAGCCCGAGATCCAGGAGATTCCGGATGATGAGGATCCTCCAAGAAAGAAGAGGAAGACTGTCCAAGCCAAGCCTCCTCGGGGCAAAGCCGCCATCTCCAATCGGGTCATCTGTGATTCGGAGGGAAAAGACCCGGATGGGGACCCCGTGAAGATTGGGACCAAGTCCCTGGTTGACTTAGCCGTACTCATGTCGAGCATCCCCTCTGAGGACAACTGGGATGAGGTAGAGGGCTCCAGTATGGGTGCTGCTTTCAAGAGGGTGACTAGCCAATAGGGGTAGGTAACCTACAAGTATTTTCTGATTTTCCATCCGTATTGCATTTCCCTAAGTTTCTTCTTTTTATTTCTGTTCGTAGTCTCTTCTCTGACTTATTCCAGATTGGGAGCGCCATATCCATTTGCTCGGATATCACTTTTACAGAGGCCTGGGAGGCCAACAGCCAGACCAGGGCCGAGAAGATGCTAGCTGATAATCTGAAGGATGAGTTGGATGAGGCCCGGGAGAGATTCAAGACTGTTGAATCCGGATTGAATGGGTAGCTGAAGGATGAGAAGGCCCGGGCTAATGGTCTTGCCAAGGAAGTGGAGAAGCTCAAGGTTGACCTGGCTGCTAAGGAGAATTTGGACAAAGAGGCTATCATCGCTGAGTTCAAAGCCAGCGATGTTTACGATTTCGAGGTAGCCCAGGCCGGAGTCCCCGAGGTCCGCAGGGCCTGGCTCGTGGCGGAGAGGCACATCAATTTTGATCCCCTGGCCAACTGGGATAGCTTCATCCGGGAGTTTTTGGCGGCCAAATCAGCTGTTAAGCAGGGCCAAGGCAAACCAGAACCTTACGATGTCCCTAGTCCCAGTTTCCTATAGATTTCTCTCAGCTATGCTGAGCTTTCCGGGCCTTCCCCTTGTAATGTTCTGCTTTTTAATATTGCTGCTTATCGTACTTTGATTACGAACAATTTGTAATGTTAGGATTTACCCGAATTGGTGGTGATCCGGGTTGATGTTTTTAATTTGATTTTTGCTTTACTAATTTTCTCGTTTAGAAATGTCATTTTTGTTTGTGCTCTGGATCCGGGTAAGAGAGTCTAACCGGGAATGTTTTCTTTGTGGTTTGATTCAGATCCTGGGATGGATTCTAACCGGAGTTGTGGCTGGCACTTGTAAAATATTGAGTGCAAAAAGTGATTTTAATCCGGGTTGTGAGCTGTTCCGGATCGTGGCTGTTGCTCCCAACCTGGATTGCGTTTATAGCCGGAGGGGATTCCGGGTATGAAGCCTTACCAGGTTGACATAATTTTCCTTAGTAAAAAGTGGTTGCTTTGGATCCGGATTCATGTGCCTATCCGGATTATTTGCTGCTATGGTTTGCCTGTAACCCGGGTTTGGCCCAATACCCGGGTTGGTGGTTTTACTGTGTTTCTTAATGTAATTGGAAAATAATCTAAGTACATAATAATTGCTTTCAACCCGGATTAGGTTTCCTACCCGGGTTGATGTTTGCTTTTGATATTGGCTTCCATCCGGATATGACACCATATCCGGATTGATGTTTGCTTTTGACATTGGCTTTCAATCAGGGTATTACACAATATCCGAATTGATGTTTGCCTTTGATATTGGCTTTCAATCCGGGTATGATACAATATCTGGATTGATGTTTGTTTTTGCTCTTTTATTTATATAGAGAATAGTCTAAGTACATAATAGTTGTTTTCAGCCCGGATTGGGATATTTGTCCGGGTTGATGCTTGCTTTTAATAATGGCTACCAATCCGGGTATGACCCCATACCCGGGTTGATGATTGCTTCTTTTTTTTTGCTCTAGGTACTTAGAGAATTAGTCTAAGTTAATAGTAGTTGTTGTTAACCCGGATCTGGATATTTATCCGGGTTGTTTGTTTTTACTTTTGGCTTCCAATCCCGGTATGACACCATAGCCGGATTGGTTTTTGTTTGCTTTTCTTTTAAGTTAAAATGAGAAATGGCTGAAAAATAAAAATTCTTTTCATTGACTTGAAATTTTCTTCATACAAAATATTGGATAATAGATTGGTTGCTTGCCATAGGCTACAAGTTTTTTGGTTACTTTTGGTTGCTTTTTCTATTGATAGAATTTTCTGAGCCTAAGTTCATGCCAGGTGTTCGGGATCTCGGATTTATCCATGTTCATCAGCTTATAGGTCCCTGGCCTTAGTACTTCTTTGATTTTGTAAGGTCCCTCCCACTTGGGCATCAACTTTCCAGTATTGGTGGGATCCGACGCTTTTGTGTCTCGAAGTACCAGGTCTCCAACTTGAAAGTTCTTGACCCTGGCTCTCTTACTGAAGTGTTCCTTAGTTTTCTCCTTGTACTTCTCCATCCTTTCAACAGCCTGGTCTCGCACCTCGTCAATTAGCTCGATATTTGTCTTGAGCCCCTCCTCGTTGGCGGCCTCATCGAAGTTGATTGCCCGGTGAGAGGGGGATCCTACCTCGATGGGTAGCATTGATTCAGTTCCATAAGCCTGTTTGAAGGGCGTTTCTCATGTGCTTGTTCTGGGGCTTGTTCGGTAGGCCCATAGTACATTTTGTAATTTTTCCGGCCATTTGCTTTTACTTTCTCTGAGCCTCTTCTCTATTCCACGGAGAAGGATCCGGTTGGTTACTTCTACTTGGCCATTTCCTTGAGGGTAGGCTACAAATGATTTCTTGTGCCGGATGCCCTGCTCTTGGAGGTAGGATTTAAACTCTGATCCAACGAACTGTGGCCTATTATCCAAGACCAGTACTCTTGGGATCCCGAACCTCATCAAGATGTTATCCATGAACTTGATACAATCTTGTTGGTTTATGGTTCTCATTGCCTTCGTTTTAACCCATTTGGTCATGTAATAAATTGATACTAACAAGTACCTGAGGTCTCCTCTAGCCCTGGGAAAGGGTCCCATAATGTCATATCCCAGACAGCAAAGGGTATTGGTGATAGGACTGAGGAAGGTAGAACTGGTCTGATCCGGGGCACATTGCTGAAGAGTTGGCATTCCTTGCATTTTTTCACGAACTCTATTGCATCCTAATGAATAGTCGGCCAGTAGTACCCTTTTCTTATGATCTTATGAACTAGGGCCTTTGCAGACATGAGATCCCCGTATATCCTTCATGAACTTCCTTCAGATAATACTCTGCCTCCCCTGGGCCAATGCACTTCAGGATGGGTGATGAGAAAGTCCGGCAATAGAGTATCCCCTCTTCAATGAAGAATTTTGCTGCTTTGGCTTTTAACCTTTGATCCTTCCCTTTATCTTCAGGGAGCTCTCCCTTCTCCAAGTAGTTGATAAACGGAGTCATCCAATTTGGGCTATTGTCTATCTCTATGACCTCTTCGGATTCTGTACTTGGCTTCTGTAGTTCTTTAAAATAGATAGAACAATCCAGGTCTGATGAATTCTGAACCAGTTTGGATAATGTATCGGCTTATGAGTTTTCTTCTCGGGAGATCTGTAGAACTTGGCTTCTTGGTATTAAGGCAAGATAGCTTTGGACCAGGGCCTGGTACTAGGCTAAGACTGGATCCTTGGCTAAGACTGGATCCTTGGCTATGTACTCGCTGTTTGTTTGCTTTACTACGATCTGGGAGTCGCTGTAGATTTTCAGGTCCTGAATTCTGAGGGTCTTTTCAATCCTGCTATCAGTGCTACATACTCTGCCTGGTTATTGGTTGCTGTAAAGTCAAAGGAGATGGCGGTTTGAATTGTGAAGCCTTCTGGGCTCTTTAGAATGAGCCCTGCTCCTGACCTTTCATTTGTTGAGGATCCATGAACTTTGAGAGCCCAGGCTCTCGGGTTATTATCATTGCTGCTCTCTGGGTCAATGCTCATAGGCCTAGGCTCATCTTCCGGGAAGTTGCAGTCTATTATGAAATCAACCAACGCTTGGGCTTTGATTGTTGTTCTTGGGATGAAACTTAAGTTGAATTGGATTAGCTCAACTTCCCAGTTTACTAACCTTCCTGAGACATCTAGCTTGTGTATTATTTTCCTTAAGGGTTGATTAGTTACAACTCAGATCTCTCTTCCCTGGAAGTAGTGTCTGAGCTTCCTGGATGTTGTGACCAGGGCAAAAGCAAACTTTTCTAGCCTTGGGTATCGGGTCTCCGCATCTTTTAGTACTTGGCTTACACGGTAAACTGGTTGTTATTTGCCATTCTCTTCCCTGATCAGTGATGCTCTAACTGTAGGGCCCCTGCTGATAGGTAGAGGAATAGGGGCTCCCCGGGTTGGGATTTGGTTAATACAGAAGGCTGGGAGAGGTACCTTTTAATTTCGTCAAGTGCGTTTTGGCATTCCAGGCTCCAATTGACATCTTTCTTGTTGGTTGCTCTTTTCGATAGGTCAAAGAAGGGTAGGCATCTCTCAGCAAGCTTTGAGATGAATCTCTTAGTGCTGCCAGTGACCCTTCTAGCTTCTGAACATCCTTCTGGGTCTTATGAGGCCTCATCTCCTGGATCAACTTTATTTTCTCTGGGTTGGCTTCAATTCCCCGGTTGCTGATCATGAATCCTATGAATTTTCCTGCCCCTACTCCAAATGTGCATTTTCCCAAATTCAGCTTCATCGAGTATTTTCTTAAGTTGTCAAAGCATTCTTTTAGATCTTTTTTGTGACCTGGGATGCTTGTGGACTTTACGATCATATCGTCAATATGGGACTCTAGGTTCCTTCCGAGATGGTTTTTGAAGATTTTGTTCATTACTTTCTGGTAGGTTGTTCCTGCATTTGTCAATCCGAAAGGCAGCATTACATAGGCATAGACCACCCTGTGGGTGATGAAGGCTGTCTTCAGGATGTTCTTAGGATTCATCTTGATCTGGTTGTACCCCGAGTAGGCGTCCATAAAACTTAGCATGACGTTCCCGGATGTGGCATCAATCAATTGATCAATATTTGGCAAGGGATAAGGATCTTTGGGTCATGCACTATTCAAGTCTGTGTAGTCGACACACATTCTCCATTTCCAGTTTTCCTTTTTTACCATAACAACATTAGCCAACCATTCCAGGCACTTGACTTCGCATATGATCCCAGCTTTGAGTAGTTTCTCAACTTCTTCATCTACTGCTTTCTGCCTCTCTGGAGAAAAATTTCTTCTCTTCTGCTTAACTGGTTTCCTCTCGGGGTTGACATCCAAGCTATGCATTGCTATAGATTCGTCCAACCCGGGCATGTCCCTTGGGCCCCAGGCAAATATGTTAGAGTACCTTCAGATTAATGATACCAGGTCTTCTCTGAAGGTAGCTTCGAGTTAGGATCCTATTTTTACCTTCTTAGAAGGATTGCTTACATTGATCAGGATTGTTTTTGTTTCTACTGCGGCCTCGATCTTTGCTTGATCCTAGTTTGATACCAAATCTGGATCCGGGCTTCTGTATTATTCTTCATATAGATTTGACTCTGGGCTGTCATATCTTTTTGGTTGCTTTCCCTTACTTCTCTTGTTTCAGGGTTGGTTGCTTGCACAGTTGGATTGCCCTGGCCGGGGCCTGGGCTCAACTCCATCTCTGCTGTGACTTGGTTTCTTTCTTGCTCTTTCGAGCATGGCTTGGTTGCTTTTGGATCCGGGATGGATTCTATAACCTGGACTTCTTTTCTCGCATCATTTCCTGAGTGAGGGCGATGTTTCTTAATGCTTTTCTGTTTGCAAAGGACTATGGACTTCCTCTTGTTGTCTTGGTGAGTTTCGGCCATGACCAGGGCCTGGCTATAGCATCTTTCAGCGACCTCATAGTCTCCCTTAACTTCTCCTATCCCCGTTGGAGTTGGGAATTTTATTTTCAAGTGTGATATGGAGGTGATTGCTTGTATCCTGGTCAGAGCTGAGCATCCAATTATTCCGTTGTAAGATGAGAGAGTGTTGATCACGTAGAATTTTATGACATGGGTGACTTGGTTTGGAGCCAATCCAAATATTACTGGAAAGTATAAGGTTCCCTGGATCGGGACCAAGTTATTCTCGAACCCATAAAGGGGGTCCTCTCGGCATTTATTTGAGCGCACGCTCCCTAGTTTCATCCAGTCCACAATATGCTTGAATAGTATGTTTACTGAAGAGCCGTTGTCTATCAGCATTTTCCTTACCTCATTATCAAAAATATCAAGTGTTACCACCAAAGATTCATTGTGATTTGGGTTGACCCCTTCATAATCCTTGCTGCTGAATGATATTACCATCTCCGGGTAGGATTGAATGGAGAATATTTCATCTCTAGAGCCTGAGCTCCTAGGGGGAGAGTGGGACCCCTAGGACCACATTCACTACATTATTTCCTCTCCTTGGTCTTTCTTCCTTCTGATTTGTATCCCGGGAGACATACTGATTCAGGTTACCCTTCTTGACTTGGTCTTCAATGAAGTATTTGAGAGAGACAATTTTAAGTTTTGTGCTCATGGGTTTCATGATAGTCGCATTGTCTGTTATAAGGCCTGCTCTCTTGGGGAGTCTGCATGGGCTTCGGTGGGTAATAGAATGGCTTTCCCTTGATCTCCTTTAGTATCTCTTCCCGGATCCTATTCAGTGGTGTCTAGTCTGGCTTTTGCCTAGGTTCTCTGGCTTGCCTAGTTGGACCGGGGTCGCTTTGAAATTCTGTCTTAGGACCTAGTCTTTGAAATATTGGAGTGTTTTGCACCACATTGGTCTGCTAGGCTTGTTGGATTTGCTTCAAATTCTTTTCCTAATGGTAACCCCCTTTCGGTCGGTCATCAGAGGTTTTGTTCCTGGATCCTCCATTCCGGGTCATCCTCATTGCTTGGAGGACGTCCGTTTCCTTTATGAATCTGGCTGCCATAGAGTAGGCAGCAGCTAGGCTTTGTGGCTCTTTGTTTATCAGCTCTACAATGTACCTCTTGTTGTGTTCCGGATCCAGGATCCTTCGAAATATGCTCAGCGCCTCCCGCTCATCAAGATTCGAGACTTTGTTTAATGCTTTCTGGAATCTCCGCATATAGGTTGAGAGTGCTTCATTATCGTATTGGCGGATTGTTTCCAGGTGACACATATGCATTTTATGTGTCTTATTGGCTCTGAATCTTCTAAGGAAGGCTCCCCTGAACTCTTTCCAGGAGTGGATGCTTCGTGAGGGGATCCTATTGAACCACCTCTGAGCCCCCCTTTGAGGGTCAAGGCGAAGAATCTGGACTTTGTTAATTCGTTGTAGTAGTATATTTGGGTGATTTGTTCGAAGTAATTGAGGTGCTCTTCCGGATCCCCCAGTCCATCAAAAGAATCAAAGTTGTTATGTTTGAGATTTTTTTGTCGAGGGATGGCTTCTAAGGAGTGACTGAAGGGTGTCATAGTTTCCCTAACCTCCAATACGGAATCCTTTTCCATTTTTCGTTGGAGCTCATAAATCATATCTTTCAGATCCTTCTGGCCCTCCTCATCATCATCAGAAATGACCTCGGGGGTAGGGTCCCTCCGGGCCCTTTTGCCTTTTGTCTTAGCTAGGAGCCTCTCTTCTTCCACCTGCATTCTTTTATGAATCTTTAGCTCAAGCTTTGCCTCTTCTTCTCTTCTTATTTGTTCCCTCATTTTTTCCAATTTCTTCTTTCTGGTTGCTTCTGTCTCTTTCTTACTAGGCTCTTTCTGACTCTTTTTCGCCTTAGCTCTAATTTGGTCGAAGACAGATCTCCTAGATTATTGAGAGTCCCCAGACTCTTCTTGATCATCTTCTTGGTCATATTCTATCTGAGCCCGGGCTTCTTCATCTCTGTAGATCCTGATTGCCTCGGCCAATTCATTGCTTGTTAAGTTGGCCATATGCTCCTCCGCCACTAGAACATTGGCATATTTATACTGATTGAGCTCGATGACGTTCCTGGCATCCCAGGGTGTTACTATCCTTTCCAGGACCGGGGTATGCTGTGTCAATGGTTGCTCCTGGAGGGTCTCTCGGTCTCCCCCAGGTTCTTGAGCCTGAAAGTTCTCCTGATCCTGGGTACTGGAGGAGGGCCAACCAACCGTACTCTTTCTCGCTCTTGCCATTACCACAAGTGTACAAACAACTGACCAAGATTTGAGGCTAAAAATGTGGATCTAAGGTGGCTTTTTTGAAGATAGCAAAAATTTCCAGAATAACACCAAACAAACTTTCTGGGTTTTGCTAATAATATTACTGAACAAGAACAACAGGCTTTAGAGCACAAAGACAGTATGCGAACTAAAGTAGATCTGGGTTTTAAAACTATCAAATCTATCAAAACTATCAAAACCAAAACAATCAAAGCTAACAAATGAGAACGGGCTCACACAAACGTGACCTAACGTAATGAGCTCACACAAACGTGGATTAAATGAACAACATTCATATTCAAGAGAGGGTATGGTTGCTTGTGTCCTTACAGGTTTAAGATGTGGATTCTCTTAAGAGTTTGCTGATGAAGGTGAATCCAGGGGCACCGAGACCCAAGGATGGAGAGCCCCTCATTCGGCGCCAAATGATAACTCCAGTGAGTCAAGCGGCTCCTTCCGACGTTGTTCCTGGACCTCTCTCCTGAGAGCGGGGTGTTGCTGTTGTTGGGTATCTGCAAAACAATACCAGAGGGGGGTTTTGTCCCCGCGGCGCCTCCGGTGTAAGAATAAGAGTCTGGTTGGGGAAGATGAAGATAGAGAGGACAAGGGTGGCTTTGTGTGTATAAGTTGTGTATATGAGAGTGTGTGTAATGAAATATGACCAACCCCTAAACCCTTCATCTTTGGGGGTATATATAGCCCAAAGGTAGGGTTTAGGGGTGGGTACCTTTAGATCAGGATCGTTGGTTGCTGGAGGCGGAGGATGCCTGGCTTGGGTAGATTGCATACACGTGTTCAGGCTAGGACCACCTTCAGGGTGTCCTACCGGTACTCTGACACGCGCCGTGTTTGTCTGATATGTTGATTGCTGATAGCTGTCATTGTCACGCGCGCACGTACCCCTCCTTGGCAGGTTGTGGGGCGTGCATGTGCTTGTAGGCCCCCTCGGGTCTACTCAATCTGGGTCGTCCTGGGACTGGGACGGATCTAGGTTGGTAGATGATCCAGGTCCTGGCCTGGGTCCTGGTTGGGGGTTGATCCAGGTCCTAGGTCGGCACCAGCCTGGGTCACTTCACTTGGATGCTATAGGTGAGGGAGTCTTGGTCCATCAGTTGAGTTTGCCTCACCCTAGATCTGGGTTGGGCCCTAGCCAGGTTGTTTATAACCTATCAAGGACCATTCAAATTTTTGTAGGACGGTTTGGCTCAATTTTTGAATGATCTTTCAAGAATCTAAGAGTTGGGTGCATACTACATTTAAGTTTTAACTTTCTCATTCTTGCTTTGCACAAGCAATTTAAAAAAATGCTAGTCTAAGTAGTCAGTATATACATATATTTCAAACTAAATGTAGCTAAAATTAATATTTTAAAAAAGTAAAATCGGGGTCAGTGAATTTAAAATAGGAGCACAAATGCAAAGCATCATAAAAAATCAAATATTTTGTTTTAAGATTTTAATTTTTCAGTTTAATATTATTTTGGGTTAAAACTTTTGTTAAGATTTTCTAATTTACATTTTAATTTTGTTTCAAAAAAAATTAAAAATTATAAGTTATGATTTACCGATTTACTAAACACATTATCAATTTATAGTTAATTTTTACATAAAATTATTCAAACACCTAAATAACTTATAAGTAACAATGCTCACACCACTTATATGACACATTTCAATTTATAAGTTACATTTTTTAAGAAATCCTAAACGAATCACCCTCCTTAAATAATGGTAAGATTAGAGTTAGCATCTTCTATGAGATTTGTTACTGGAACCTCTACACCAAGGGCCCGTTTGGGGTTTCTTAAAAAAATTAACTTATGACTGTTAGTTTAAAAGTGTCATATAAGTGATATGAACATCGTAACTTATAAGTTATTTGGGTGCTTGGATAATCTTACGTATAAGTCACTTATAAGTTATTGAAGTGTTTTGTAGATCATAACTTTTTACTTATAATTATTTTAAAAAAATTAAAAAATTTAATACATGAATAGAAAATTTGAAAAGATAAATTTAAAATATAAATATTAAATACAAATTACTAAAAACATAAAGATAAAGCTAAAAAATACAATATTTACGTAATATAAGGTGTAATATCTGGGATATCGCATGTAATTATTTTATCAATATGTGATTTTTTTATGTAATTATTATGTGAATTTTGGTGAATTATCTGCTGATTGATAATAATATTCAGATGTATATATGTGATAAATGTGAGTGTGTTAATTTTATTATGTCCAGAATAAAATATAGATTATTAAGGAATTTTTCTGGTAATTTTTGGAGTATTATATGATTTTAATTCATTTATGAATTTATTAATTATTTCTGAATAAATACAAAATTATTTTATAAAGCCG
This sequence comes from Apium graveolens, assembly GCF_009905375.1. NCBI lineage: Eukaryota > Viridiplantae > Streptophyta > Magnoliopsida > Apiales > Apiaceae > Apium > Apium graveolens. The sequence goes on along the minus strand of NC_133653.1, from coordinate 84,004,760 downwards.
GGAATCCCCCAACCTCAACCGTTTTTACATTTTTACAACCCGAAACTCTTCCGAAAACTCCTTCCTAACCTAATATGATCGTTCCAGACATTTTCTATGTTTTGACTTTTTCGATCCGGATTACGGTTTGACCCGTGAGCGGCCCGGCGCAATATTTTTGATACGATAATCATTTCGGTAGATCAACAAAACCCGTATTCTCGAAAGACGTGATAATATTATATTATTTTCGTATAAAGTGTTTTATAAAAAGCCCGGTTGGGATAATTATCCAATACATGTATTAACTCGGATCGTTTTTGCAGTTAGTTAGTGTCTAAGTAACTAATTTAACGATCCAAAATGATCCATAACGAACCAATATTCCGTAAATATATATAGCATATTTCTTATTTCATTTTATTCGTTTATTCATTTGCAACCGGTAAAAATACAGTAAATACTGAGAAAAACCCCTAGAAACCGATACGTTCCTGAGAATCAAACGCACAAACGAAGGCGTTACCAAACTCCGATTCAAGCGTGCGATGTATCAAAACGAAGCTCTCGAAATATAGAATCATAATCAATCATCAGTTTTTACCCAGAAATAAAGGTATTTTTCTGATTTAATTATTTTAATTCGAATTAATTACAGATTAAATTATGAATTTTTGTTCTTGATATTTTTGATATGATTTGATTGCATAATCGTGTAGATTATTTCTTCCTGGTCAATTTTGTATATTATATATTAAATTTGGAGTTCAATAACATGGTTAAATTTGAGTTTGATCTTCGAATTAATAAAATTAGGGTTTGAATGTTTGAATGTCCTAAATTCAATTTGGGATTTTCAATTTGGTTGACTCTGGGCGGATTTGGAGGTTACAGGATTGTAGATCATTAAAAAATAAGTCAGTTTATGCAATTAGTTTATCTGTTGGATGCCGGAATCGACCCGCCGGAAAAGCTCGAAGCTTCGCCGGCGTTAATGGCGATTTCGCCGGCATCTTGGTTTCAGGGAAGATTTATGACTGTTTTTGCTATCATCTGATTGCTATTGAACGATTAAATGAAACCCCATCAAGAAACGATGCAAAATCACGCTGTTTAGAGGGAATCGAAGCTCGCCGGATTGTTTCCCGGCCGCCGGATTCTGGAACCGGCCGGCTGTTCTTGGACGACCCGGTCGGGTCCACGTCGACCCGGGATACAACCCGGTTTCAATCCACCTTTTTCCTAAACCAAAATTCTGAAACTGTTTCTGATTTCTTTTATTTTAAAATTCTATTTTATTTATAAAAATTCATTTTTAATATCTAAAAATCTATATTTAATTCTGAAAAATTATTTTTAATTCTAAAATAAATCTTAATTAATTAATTAATTAATTTTAGTTGATAATTAATTATTTAATTAGTCAATTAATTTAAATAACAATTAATTAATTAATTTAATTAGTTATTAATTAATTTTACTTGATTATTTAATTGGATTTAATTATTTAAAATTGATTTAAAAATTTTGAAAAATAGTTTCGAATTTTAAAATATTAGTTTAAATTATTTTCAAGGCCCGATAATTATTATAAAATTATCTTAAAGTCAAATTCGGGTGTTCGAACCCTATATTTAATTATAAAATGATTCGGAGGCCAATTTTAATTCCGAAAAATGTTTAAAAATTCGTATTAAATACTTGGAAATTATTTTGACCCCGAATCTTCTTTGATAAATTATTTGGATTGAATATCTTACATGCTATGTGTTATATGTGACCTGATTGCTGTATAAAACGATTGTTTGTGCATTGTTTGACTGTTTCTGCTGTAACTTTTAATCCGTACGTCGGATTTGGGTGAAACGAATGGTAGATAGAAGCTTGTATCGAATAGAATGAGTTGAGAAATAGTGTTGATAAGTATATATGGTGTTTGATAGAGGAAGTGAGACGTAGAAAGGGAAAGCAGGTAGTCAGTGATTGGGAATCAATTGATAAATGCTAGTAAAGTGAAAGCTAATCGATAAGGCAAATGTTTCTTTTCCTCTTGATTATTGCAAGTATTTTGGAACGTTCTCTAAACAATTATTATTCTATATTTCAAGTACTTTGAAGTACTTAAACCTAAACCCTGATTCTTATTGATCTTGAGCCATAAACATGTTTCTTCATAAACCGTTGATTATTGGATTCACATATACAAACCACACCTATACGATACTATTCCACAAATACATACCTACCACATATTGATCCCTGATACGAAATTGCTAATCATACCAACCTTTATACCTTGTGTAATAGAAGACCAATTCTGGTAACACTTGAACCCTTGAGTCTTCTGCTTTCTGTTTCTTTACTTGATTGAAACCCAACCATTATGATTTTTTGGTCATTTCATGGAACTACAGACCATCCCATGTCTCAAAATAAATATTGTTTATGATTCAACTATTGAGTTACATTGCTTATCGTATTGTGAATCTAGAATTGGATTGTTTTTTAATATGGACCAGATTCGTGGTTGGACCAGATTCGTGGTCAAAATAGGCCAATGTGTGCCTTGGATCCAGTATATAGAGCAAAGCTGGAAGCCTTGCTCGGGGTTAGTGCGTGACTGATCAGCAGCCTAACCTTGGTTTTTAAAATGAAAGTGAATATCCAATTCTAATCATTGCTTATTAGTAAACTTGATTCCTTATATCATTTAAATTGATCATTGTTAATCTCAGTTACTGTCTTTGTGACTTGCTAAGCTAGTTAGCTCACTCTTGCAAAAATCTTTTTTATATTCTCTCCAGTGAAAAATGAAACTGATGGTAGCGAGGATCCCCAGACAAGTGTGCGAGCTAGGTATCCAGGCTGAATGGATCCATTCCGGAATAGACTAGCAGATAATGTTTGGTTTGGTTGTGTTTCTAGTTTGTAATAAAGTTTGAACTTTAGTTGTAAGATAAAATAAATTGGGATTTGGAACGTTTGTAATATAAATAAGGTTGTGGCTTGTGGACATACTTTAGACTGTGTCGATCCGTGGAATATGGTAAGTAGGGTCGTTATATATATATATAGATTCTTATATTCATAAATAGGTTTAAATATGTTGTGTGTATGTGATGTGAACCCCCAAACTTCTGACCCGGGTTTGGAGGGCGTTACATAAGGGGCAATCTTTATCACGTTTTGCACATTTTATCATCCACATATTTAAGTTAAGTCATTTAATACAAATAATAAAACACATTAATATACGAATAATTAAAAATATATATTTATATCAATGTATCCATGTGAATTAGGATAAAGTTTTAAAAAAATTGTAATATTATGTGAGCTAATAATTCTTGTATGAACTTGTATATATATAATATTTTGTAAATAAAATTACATTAAATATAAATATTTCAAATATAAATTACCATGACATAAAAACAAGAACGTATATAAACATAAACTCTTGTTATATATAGATATTTTAATCCAAATTGAAAGAATGGGAAATAAGCATAAGAAGAAAGTACCATGACACTAACTTTCAAGATATGATCATAAATTACTAAAATAAGACCAGTTTCTTATTTTCCCAAACGGTAAGGTAAAAATATGAAAGTGCTTTCACTCCATATAAGAGGAATGAAGCAGAACCCAAATATGCACCAAGTCTTACATAATTGCATTTGAGGTCAGATCCGGTAGTTGGGACGTGTTAGTTGTTGCATCCGTGCTCCTAGGTGCTGCGGTCTGTTGTATATAGCTGGTTACAGTTTACTATCATGTCACAATCATACCCTTTACTATACAATCCGCTAAGATTTTATCTCAGTGACGTGTTTCATTTTAAATCTTACTATAATTTATTCAGCTTCTTTCGATCTACATTTTATAAAATGAAAATAAATTACCCAAAGTGAAATAAAATTTAAATTTTATGTTTATCAAACTTCCTATCATTTATATTTAAATAACAGGAAATTATGTATAGTTAAATAGTTTTGGTAATGCTTGTTAGAGACGGAGACTCAGAGTCGTCCTGAAAGATTTGGGGTGTCATGTTCCAAACTTTAAAATTAAAAACTTTAAATAAGATGTATGATAATACAATCATCTTTTAAAAGTAACTATATATTCAAACAAAGTTTGGATTATGTTTATTCAAGATTAATTAAAAATTTCAAAAAGATTTTCCTCAAAAATAATTCCAACAAGATGAAAACATTTGTAAAATATATACTGTACGGAAAACAAAGTTGAACACAATTTTGTGAATCGAAAAGGATAATTCGAACTTGATATTGATAACCCAAAAGTCAGCTGCCACTACTAGATTACAACCCTAATTTCTCGAGTTTAATTCGAAAACATGGTTTCTAATTAAGATTCTGATTTGAAAGCTAGCTACAGGGCGGTGGAGTTTAACCTATATAAATAAACATGGATAAGAAATGATAAGTTAATTCCACTTTAAATAAAAAGGGTTTCTTCCTCGAGAAACTGCACACCACCATCTTCAACATTTTCTTCTTTTAATAAAATCTGCTCTTGAAGAGGCTAAAATTACCACTAATGAGATTGATTGTCTTTGTTACACCAAAGGCCCAGGCATGGGCGCACCACTACAGGTTACTGCAGTTATTGTACGAGTGTTATCACAACTTTGGAAGAAGCCAATTGTTACGGTTAATCACTCTGTTGCTCATATTGAGATGGGGAAGATTTTTACTGGAGCCAAATATCCAGTGGTGTTGTATGTCAGTGGTGGTAACACAGAAGTGATTGCATATAGTGAAGGCTGGTATCATATTTTTAGGAAGACAATTGACATTGTTGTTGGGAATTGTTTGGATCGGTTTGCCAGAGTTTTAATTGGGAACTGTCAAATGATCCAGCCCCAGGTTATAACATTGAACAAGTTTGATTATTTTCTTTTCATTTTTTGGTATTCCGATTCACTGGTTATTTAAATGTATATTTTATGAGAGGCGCCGTATTAATTTAATTTCGTTTGAGTACTTTCTTGTTATTGCTTGATTATGATGAATGATGTTGGATAACAGTGTTGGTATGATATAATAATACTAAAAACTGTTATTGCTCAAATTCCTGCATTTGATGAACTTGTGTATGTTATGTGTTTTCTTTATGCTAAAAACTATTAACATATACATATTTGTCTGTGGTAACCGGAATAGAATCTTCTTCATATATAACCGATTCTTATCACATCCTAAGTATTTTCTTCTATTTTCAAAATTTGTGCTCATTCATTCACCCTGATATGTAAACTCAAAATTTATTTTGAGATGCGACTAAGGATGAGATGATTTGGTATTCTATCAGTAACCTATCTAAGGTTCTCGGAAGATTACGAGAGAATATGCATGTAAAGATTGATCCAGGTGTTTTCTATCTAACTATAGTTTACATGAGTTTTATAGTGATAAATTCATATTTTTCTTCTCTGATAACTTATTCAGTCTCGGTCTCTTCGATAAATTTTTGTCCAAATTTTCTTATTTAATATTTACGTCGTTAAAATTAGTTTGCTTGACATGAACCAAACTTTTTGGGTGAAATCTTAAACTTATTGACTTTTCTTCGGTTTGTCATAAGTTTTGTGATGTTATTCATTATTGTTGTGATCGAAATCGTGTCGTCGTTATTTTTTAATCGATTTTGGTCAGTTTCTGAGTCAAGGTTTTGATTCTGTGACTGAGTCACCAGTTCGCTCTCCGAATTGTACATTAGTTGAGGTAGTAAATGGAATTTGTTTTATTTCCTATAATTATGGTTGGTCATATATTTTCTTATTATTATGCATTTAATGTGTTATTATTTAGTCGTCAGTTTTGATTACCTTTGTTTAGGAAATGTTCATTTTATATTTGGATATGTTTTCATTTGGTTATAAGGAAAAAATATTTATTGCTATTTTGACTTCGTTATATTTTAAGGGTCAATTTCTTAAGTTTAGTAGTATGTAATTTTGGTATCTATTATCTATTATATACTAATGAGCACTAGTGAAACCTCCTAAAAATTTATACTAAGAATAACACATTTATAATTATCTTGACCCATATTTTCAAAATTTGACCAGTGGGTCGACCCATATTCTTTAATCAACTAATTCTTATACAAAAGTACAAAGATTCATGGAGTATATCCATATCTTAAATGGTATTTATAATTATTAAAAGTTCACTTTTGAATATTTAAAAGATCAAATATATTATTAATATTGATTTGTTTTTATACCCAATCAATTACAGATCCACAAATCATGTCATCATTAATTCAAATTCCAAAATCATTACTACTTTCCTTGAAACAATATCAATTTTAGAACTTCCTCTTCCTTCTTTATTATATTAGTAACATATATGTACATACATAGTTTTATTATATCATCTTCTAACAAATATTTTTATATAGTGATTTTTTCTTTATTATCTCTTTCCTCTGTCCATCGATGATTTATCTCTAGAAATCCGTAATATCTTCTTTATTTTTTGTGCACATGCATGTTTATGTTCGTTATTGTGTGCGATTTGGTTGCTTATTCACGTATTTGATTTGTTTTTTAAATGAATACTCACAATTTTGAACTGTATTTTTGTAGATGATTATCAATGATTGATTCTGTTTGCAGAAGAGAAGACTATCAATATTTTCTTCTATTCAATTGGTAATCACTTTATTCATTTAAATAACTCAAAAGTATGGATGTGTTTAATCATTTTTTTGATATATTGTGGTACTGTATTTTGATACATCTCAATTTCGTTAATATTTTTTTGTTAATCTTTTGAAACATTTTGATACATAATCAGGCGATCTTTTTAGTCTTATCATGATTCAATATTTTATTTTCAATTTTGTTAAAACTTAAGTTTGTGCACTCCAACTGTTTGATGTTAGTTCTAAAAGATAATTTTTTGATTTTGGTGTTGTTCACTTGCAGGATGGTATTAAAAAGGAAGATAAGGAAGTGAAATAAGATAACTCGACTTTTATCATATTGTTACGACGAAAACCCGAATTTTTTACAAATGGGAAGCCATGAAGGATAATATTCATATGGAAAGTTTAGTTTATCCTATGGTTTTAGTTCACATACCAATATATAATGAAAAGGAGGTATCATTGATTCTTACATTCTGACATTTGTAATAATTTTGCATACATCAAAGATCTATTCTATAAGGCATATTTATAGTTTTAATAGTAGAGGTTCACGTGATTAAGCAATTTGGAAAAATAAGTTACCAGATACGTATAAATGGAACATATATTAATTTGTATCTATAAATGGTTGTCACCTCTAAAACATTATTTGTTTAGTTGTCTGAAGGTTACAAACGTCCATCTGCAACTGACCAACCTTCTTTGAATCATGGTGTGCATCACTATTTGTTTTATTTCCATGATATGCTTTATTTGATTAAATTTAAGATTGATAATTTAGTTATGGTTTGTTAGGTTTTTCTTGCATTACCAAAAATGTGAATTCTTGGATTAAGATTTTGTCTTCAAGAAATTCCTTTCTTGATAGGACATAATGTAGTAATCTCGAAAAATTGGAGGCTATGCGAACAATTTGGACTAGCATGTTCTATCTGTTATTCTACTTTATCTATTAAATTAGAATTGTTATTATTTCTACTTTTGATTTGTGCTCGGGCTTTGCCGAGATTATTTATATTATATATAACATGAGTGCCTTCCAGAATGAGAGTCTATGTGACTTTGGATGTAAGGTGGCTTATTTAATATTTTTAGTATGTCCATGTTACAATTTAGCATAACAGGCTTTTACTTTCTTATAGATTTTTCTTTTATATAAACATTATCACTTTACAAAAGAGCAGAGGCATGTGATGATATCATATGTTTCTGTTGCTTTTATGATATGCTTTGATGGGTTTGAATTTTTTTCAGTGTATGTACCATTGATGAGTAATCAATATTATTATCCAATTTTAGTATTCATAAATTTATGAGACAGAAAAGGTCATCATGGTTACGAGAAAGTGTGCTACAACTTGGTCTACCTTTTATTAAACTTGGTCAATTATTCTTTGACAAGGTTTGATGTATTTGATGGTGAGTTTGTTGACGAGCTTGTGAAGTTGCAGGTAATTTAATTTTTCTCTGTATTAGCCTTAGGATTAGTTGATGTAGAGATAATCATAAATTTATAGAGTAAAGAGATAGTTTGAGTCATTTATATATTACGAGCAAACATCTCCAGGTCCTAATTATTTTTCTAATTATTTTTGTTATTTTTTATGATTGGGTACGTGAGTAAAACCTTAGATAATTGATGATTCTACAATAGTCATGATTCTCTTTGACATCAAACCTCTGCAACTTCATTACTGAACCCATGAACTGAATTTTGTGCAGTTATCTTTTAAAGGCTCTATAAGTGTATATTATGTTTCACACTTGTTTTGACCAACATAGATTATAATCACATGCTAGCATTAGGTATTATCACTTGAATCTTTGGTTCATGTGAGCCATGTTTACATGCATTTATCTTGACCTGACATATACAAAATTAGATATGTACACCCAAGAAAAAATAACTTGGCAACTTAGATGGTCGGCGCTGGTTGTGAATACATGAACCCGATAGCTATCTGAATGAACTAATAGTAAGGATGGGAAATCTTAGACCTTGACATGGGTTTTGACCCTCACCAACAGTTTATTGAAGGTCTGCTACAAGACGAGGTACTACATTTATTTCAGGTGGCTAGAAATGGTGCGAAATTTATTAATCGTGGGTTCCAAGGTTATGGATGAAGTAGTTGGAGGTCAAGGTGTTGCAGGAATGTTGAAAACCTATGGTATCATTTTTTAATATCACTTTAATGATGAAGACATCCCTCTTGGTTAGGTGGTTGGTCATAGGTGGAAATGTTGTCTTACATTCAATAGAAAGATTAGATTTGAGGAACACATTTTTGGCTCATTATGAAGTAGTTTTGTGAATGTGTCTGCGACTCTGAGATGTTTATTAATAATGGAAGCTACATTATGTTTGGAGAATTGAAAAGGCTAGAAACAAAATGTTTATGTGGAATAGAGTATTTTTACCAAGAGTACAAAATCGGTCTTTTTTTTATTGAGGATGTGGAATGCTCTTGGAGCTCGGAACTTGATACATTATTTGGTAATTATGTTGTGATTATATTTGCAGTTAGCCTTTACTTTTCGTTTTTCTTGCAATTTGTGTATTATAGGTTGACATCTGCTACTTTCGGAGAGCATATGAGTTTCACCTATGATTCTATCAAAATTTACCTTCCACAAATGGTAGAGTTGCTTTTCGGTCAACACTGCTTTTATGAATTGGGAGATTAAAAGAAAATGTATTTTTATATATCTTTGCCTATAAATGTAATTACTATCTTTATATTGGTTGTTAAATTGTACTCAATAAATGTGGGAAAGAGTTACATGATAACATAGTTTAGAGTAATATTATGTATTATGTTCTCAATACATATGTTGACATGTACAGATTTAGAAAGTAAAGGAAGAGATATTTGAAGCATCTAAAATATCTCACGGGACTTTAGTATGTGGGTTATGAACACATTTTAGCTAATCCTCCTATGAACACCTTCAATGGATAGTCTGGATGTTAATCCACTGATATTCTAAACTTTTCTCAAACAAATTATATTGCTCCCCAGTTGAGCACAAAATATATGTTATCTTATTTTATATTAGGTAGTAGTTAACTTAAAATGATTCCTCTAGGACTGATAGCTAAGTTAACCGCATGAATTATAAAATATAACTACTATGTGTGTATACGTGCATGCAAATTTGCTTCTTATTTTTTATATAAAACAAATATTAGTACTCAAATTACTTATTTTAAAATGAATGAATTTTGCTGAATAACTTTTTTTAATTTTTAGTTCTTGTATTTATTATTAATAGATTATTAATGGATAGACAAATATTTTATTTAAAGCTTACATAGTCATATTTAAAAGAATAATTTTATTTAAAGTTTACATAGTCATATTAAAATAATTAACATTATTCAATTGCAACGTATACTCAAAGGATTTTATTTGTAAATAATTTATTTTTTATTTCCAAAGCACTCAGTATATATTAAAGATTTTGAAAAAAGAGTAGATAAAGATTCATACTCAATATTCATACACGTTAAAGAATTTGTTAATAAAATGAATAATTTCAATTATCAATTTCTGAAGTACAATAATTAAAAATAAAAAATATATGTTTTCCATATAAATTTTTTTAAGTATAATATGGTTTATCACGTCAATGTATTTTGAGTAGCTAAAATATAATTTATTCCTTTTATTTATACTTTTTATATTTTATACTAAAATTCCATTATTTGATTTACAATTTGCATCTCTTTGTGACAAAGTATTACTAGGTTATTCTCTTTTTTATTTGGCCGGTACAAAGTCATGCTTATTTTATATTATGAGGTATGAGAGTTGTTTCTTTAATAATTTTATTTCGCAAACTAAGATTTATGGATATGGGTAAATTAATTTAATTTGTTAAAATTAAAAATTTTCTAATAGTATAATAATCATTTAAAAAAATCCTAAATACAAACGAGTCAAGGGGGCCGAAAAAACTGTTATAGTACATATTTTAATCAAAAGAATTTATTAAAATCATTTTACTATATATATATATATCGTTTAACTTCAAATTTATTATTAAATATCTTAGTATCAATATAAATTAATGATAAATAAACTAAGTTATGACACATGCACCAAATTTATGATATTTTCCCAAATTTTAATAAGCATTACATGATAATAAAAAAATCTTTAAATTTTTCTATGTAAACAAATATTCTAATTTAATTTACATAAAATTATTCATGTTTTAAGTTTATACAAGTTGTTAAAGTAGATATTTATAAATTTTTATTATTTTAAACAAGTAAAGACATTTTGAAAATTGATTTTAATTTTATTATATTATTTTTAAAAAAATACCCCTTCATCGCATATCAATCAAAAAAAAGTATTTAGTAATTATATTTATACATAAACTATCAAAATACGTATTCAGAAAACTAAGATATTTAACACATATTTGCTTTCATGATAAAGTGGGTGCAATACTTTTGGGACAAATAACTGATTGTGATCAATTTAATTAGAGTGAATGGAGTAAATTTTATGCTTTAACATTTTCTATTCCAAAAAATTCAATAATTTTAAGAAAATTAGTTGTATATAGAATTTTGTTTTTCTCTCCAATCCTTTATAGTAATGAAGGACAAATAATATCCTTAAATTAAAGTTTTAAATTTGCAATTTTCCTAATTACCCTATAAAATTTTCAAAGTAGAATTATTTTGTATGGAACAACAGTATTTATTATTGATATGGGCCTGAAATTAGCCTATAAATATAATTAATGTTGAATCAATTAGACCCGGCGCTGTCTAGTAATAAAGTCCAATTAATGAGGCCCGAAGCCTTGATTGACATAACATTTAATGAGTCCAATCAATGATACAACTCTGTGAGAAGTAGCCTTCAAGGCACCTAAGCCAATAAGGAGTCTGCTTTCTTCATTCTACGACTCCAAAGTCCATTCAAAGACATGAGACTTACTCACCAAGTCTATAAAAATATTCACTTTTAAAAAAATTAATTATAGAAATATTAATTAATTTTGATAATTTTTTTATAATTTAAGCGTGGACCGTAATTCAACTATTTTTAATATTTCATAGTTCAATTAATGTAACGTCTGGGAATTTTACGTCTGTATTATATCATAATTATAATAAATTATGTGTTAATGTGTCATTTATGTGGAATTAACTGTCAAACCCTAATCCCTATGATGTGTTGTCAAGGTATTTTTAAGATATTTTTAAGATATTTTATTTTTCATTTATAGCTTTCAATTTAAAAGTTTTACGACCCGAATCATGATTTTTAAAGCAGGTATTTCAAATAAAATAATGGGCCTTATTTTTCATCAAACGGCTTTTACCATCGCAATATTCTGAACATCTAGGTATTTTATAAATTTTCTCGTTTTGCGAAAAATGACTTTTCCGGGCCCCATTGGGTGTTAAAAACCCCACAAAAATCACAATTTTATTTTTATAAAATTATAGGACTTTCATTTATACCATTTCTTTGTATTTTTACATTATTCACAATTTTTGGGAAATTTTGGCATATATATTGTATATATAAAATATTTATAAATTAAATTTTAATACTCAAAAATTATAAAATTAGGGGCCTATTAATTTTAAATAGTGTAGAATTAGGGCCTTAATTTTAATTAGGAGTAATAATTTCACTACTATAAATAGCCTAATTTTTATTTAATTAATTATAATTAATCATTAAAAATAAGAAAATAATTAAAATTCTCTGCAAATCGGGTCGAGAAGAACACGGTCAGGTCGAGAATTAAACTGGTGATTTTGATCTGATTTCTATACCAAATCAAGCAGTTCGAGTACTCAAATCAAAGGTTTTCATCTGTTCTTTCTGTTTTTAATATCAATTTCATATTTTAATGCATCGTTTTTTATTTTCGATTTCTAGGGTTTATACTCGAATTAGGACTTTTTGATTCTAGGGTTATTTTGATGTTTTGATGATTGATATAGCTTTGTTAGATGATTTACAGTCGATTCATGGTATTTAATTGAATGAACGATGTCTAGATAGTAATATTACTAGGGTTTATGTTCAATTTTCAAAACATAGCTTCATGATTTCTGTGAATATTTGGTTCCTGAATTGTTAGGGATTTGATTATACGTGTTATAAGCTTTGATTTGCACTATTAAGCATCGAATTTCATGTACAAATGAATGATTTCGATATTTGGTCGGAGTTAATGTCGGTTGTGGCCAGAGATGGTGATTCTGTGATGTTTGTGGTCTGTTTTGGACTGGAATGAGTTGTTGGAATTGATTGGAATCAAAACCCTGTGAAAAACGAATCAAACTAAGTCGGTTTTGGCCTGATTTTGGCAGGCCAGAATCCTGGCCGGTGGCCGGATTCTGGAAAAATTCTGGTCATGTTCTTTATGACCCGGAACCCAACCCGTTTGACCCGGACAGAAAACCCGCCTTTGATCTGTTTTTGTCAGAATTCATTTTTAGACAACTGTTTCTGGAAAATAATTTTTATTTTTATTAATTATAAAATTCAGATTTATTTATTTTATAAATTAATTAATTAATTAATTAATTAATTGATTTATATTATAAATAATTCTGAAATATTTTCTAAAAATCAGATTTAATTATTTTCTCAATTATTTATTATTTATTTATTAATTATTATTTATCTAAAAATGATTAATTACTTTGATAATTAATCAAATAATTTTCAATAAATCATAATAAATTCATTTTAATTCCAAAAATTATAGAAAAATCATTTTTAATTCTGATTTTTCTTAAATAATTATTTAAAAATTATTTTAGGGTTTAAAAATTTGTAATAATTATTTATATTGAATAATAAATTGAATTGTCCGTGTTTAATTGATATTAAATAGATCGTTAGTCCGATTTGAGCGAAACGAAAGCCCTTTGACTCAGAAAAATGAATTTTTTTCATTAAAAATAATAGTAAAACCTAATTTCTTCTAAGAAATTAGTTGACCTGAATAGTTGTTTGATTATCAGTCAAATTGCGTGCCGAGACGAGTCCGAAAAATTCTAAAAAATAGGAAACGAGTCAGATAATGATCAGTTGAGCGATCAGCGAGTCGATTTTGATACTAAAAATTATTTTAACTATAAAAATGATTATGTGCTTATGTGTATTATATGGTTAATCGAGTCTTACTTGTTATTATATAATATACGAGTCAATCATAAGCGCATGGGTAGACAATAGGAACGATGTAAAGTCGGTTCAAGACGTAATTGAAGTACAAAATAACTAAACCAGTCTATTTCTCTAATAGAAGCTAAGCCAGAAAGGCAGGTTGAGCCAGTGAAAGACAAAGGTGATACAATTGAAGTGAGTCGTGCCGAAGGCAAGTTTTTCCCCTATTCTAATTTCAGAATAATGATATTTCTTCAGATTCTTATCACGCTTGCACTCATTTGATTCCTGTTCATATTTCATTTCGATTCTTGATTTCTCCTTTTCCTTTGAATTCATTGTTCATATTCCAATTATTATTCACATATGTTGATATATTCTGGTGATTAGAATATGTCAAAGCATACCAATTGTTCCGGTTGCTACTTCATGGACTGGATATTGATACTTTTGGGGATTAAGTTTACTTAATCCTAAGGACCGAGACATAACCAGATCCTTGAGATGGGCCGTAGTGCCTGGGTGCCCGACTGGATCTATATAGTGGGATATAGATCTGTACTATATCCTGGCTGATCAGCAGGGTCTAGATGCGAACTTGTGTCCAGTTTAATTTATTTGTACTCGCCAGCAATGGTCTTCTTTCTATTCTCGCGGAGTTATATCTTTGCAGATATACCCAGGTTATCGATTCAATTAAACTGCTTAAACACTGTTTATATTTTGTGGACTTGTTGAGCAATTTTTGGCTCACCACTTTTTGTTTTTATTCACCTTATTATTTTCAGTTAAGAAGGAATATGAAACCCATCAGGACTCGAGTGGTAAAGAAGCGGGTCAAGCCTCAGGATCCTCTCATACCCAAGGTGTTGATCCCAATCCAGGAAGAAAGATTTGAGTTGCCCAAATAGGTGGAGTGTAGATAGTTAGTGTGTGTGTGTGTGTTTGAATAAAAGATGAAATTAGTTTAAAACTGGTTAGACAATGGTTTGTAATAAAGAGAGTTTATAAGATTTTGAATTTGGTTTGTAATAAAGTAGTTATTGGTTTTTGTTTTCATACTTCAACCTAAAAAGATCCTGGTTAGTGTTAAAGGGGTTTAGATTCATTTCTTTATTATTTATTAATCAGATTGTACAGGTTTAGTGATTAGCTACTAACCCCCAGACTTGTACCCCGGGTCTAGAGAGCGTTATAGGTTTGGCATCAGAGCTGTAGGTTTAGTCCCTAAAAATAAGAACATTAGGGTTAAGATTAGATATGGAGATCACATAGGATAAGAATAGTCAACTAGGAAGAGTAGTGTTAGGATTTAGATAAGATTAGGATAGGAAGGTGTTAGTTCTAGGAATGATTTAGTGACCTTTCTTCATTCTTCGGTATATTATCAGATGGCGTCATCAGATTATTCGGCTTCTTCTAATAGGACAGTTACTGGGCCAGTCGCACCAGTTATGCCACCAGTATCAGAGTTCATGTTTCCTCCTCTTCCACCTCCACCCCAAGTACAGGGGATAGTTCATGACCCTATAGAGATGTTTGATCCATTGGAGTTCTTTGAGCCGATGATCCCACTTCCACTTCCAGTAGTGCATTAGTTTATACCGGGGATTGAGCCAGAGCTTCCACCACCACCAGTGTTACCTCCTATACCAATACATGCCCTAGAGCTAGACATATTTCAGATGATCCCAGTTGAGGGAATGGGTGAGCATGATGTGGATTTACAGTTGGGGTTACCACAACAGGGTGTAGGGATGCCGAGGGTTCCGTCGCAGGAGTCAGTGGGTCAGGTTGCACAGCCACATATGGTACCGTACCATGAGTACAGTGTAATGAGAGATGACGCTAAATACTGGAGAGCTCAGTGTAGAGAGATTATACATTTATTTGATCAGAGAGACCGAGGACTGTTAGCTGTTTTACATCCAGATTATATGATAAGGCAGAGGTTACAGTCTGCTTTGATGAGTGCTACATGGGAGTTGGATGATTTGACACATGAGGGACCGCCTTCTTTTGCAGAGTTTTACAGGATTTTCCATTTAGCGTAGACATTGGTTCAGATACTTCAAGACGAGCTGAGGCGTATTCCGCCAGGGTTCTGAGATGTTGACTACAGAGGACTGATATACATAGATGCAGCCTAGTATAACATAGTGAGTAGTGTGTATGTGTGTAGTAGTAGTTTGACTTGTAGTAGTTAGTTTGACTTGTAACCGCAGTCATGACCAGCAGAGCGAGACTTTTTGTACCAAGCATGTACAACTAAGGCTGGTGTCATATATAAAATGAACTTTTTCAAATTTCTTTTATTTAAAATTTTAGTCTTTACAATTTTACAGCATTTACCTTTACCTTATTGTTTTACAGCTTTTCGTACTTTAAATTATGTCGAGAAAAAAAAAGAGAAAAGAAAAGAACAAACATTTCATTTAACTGTTTACATTTCCTGTTTTTATATTAACATAAACGGTTTATACTTCCTGTTTTTATATTAAGCAAATTGTTTTCTTTCTTCGAACCATTATCTAAATTTTGTTAATACAGGATAAATTGTTTTCTTATCTACTGTCAATTATTTAATAAACTGTTAAAAGTACATCACTTGTTTTATTATCAGCAAATGGCACCCAAGAGAAAGACTAGGACTGAGACTTCCAACAGCAATTCCGAAAAACAGACCAATGATACCATGAACCAAATGTTTCATCTGATGCAACAACAGATGGTAATGATGCAGCAACAACAGGAGCAGATTCAACAGCAAATGTTATAACAACCACCTCATCCTGAGCCCCAGATACCACCAGCTATACCTATTGTTACTTTCAAATAGTTTCAGTCGGTTAAACCTCCAGAATTTGATGGGTCAGTAGATCTTATTAAGGCTACCACTAGGTTGAAAGAAATAGAGAAAACATTTGCGCTAGTGAAAATAGGTGAAGACCAGAAGACTGACTTTGCTAGTTACTTGTTAAAAGGAGAAGCGAATTATTGGTGGGAATCTAAAAAGGCTTTAGAAGGTGAAGATGTTATTGAATGGGATAGGTTTAAAGAGTTGTTCTTAGAGAAACATTTCCCTCGCTATGTGAGAAATCAAATGCATATTAAGTTTTTGGAATTGAAGCAGGGAAGTATGTATGTAACAGAGTATGAAGCCAAATTTACTGAATTGGCTAGGTTTGTCCCAGAACAAGTTGATACTGAAGAAAAACGAGTCCAAAGGTTTCGAGAAGGATTACGACCGTGGATCCGTGGACAAGTTGCAGTTTTTGAATTAACGCCATATACCATCGTAGTCCGGAAAGCCCTGATTATTGAAGGGGAAAGCGAAAGATTTCAAAAGGAAAGAGGACAGGGAAGTTTCCAAAGCCACTCTAGCAGGAAGCCGGGATTTCAAGCCTGGATAAATTTAAATTTTTAAAGAATAGGACAAGGTATCCAGAAAACAGGTAATCATTTCCAAGCCCCCAGCCAGCAGGGGATTGTTAGAGTCCGAGTGTCGTACTGCAGAACTTGTGAACGAAAACACACCGGCGTATGTATCAAAGCGGATGTGACGTGTTTCAAATATAAGCAGAAAGGGCACTATTCCAATGAATGTCCTTGGGAAAAACATCAGAAGTTACTTGCTACCATGTTAGGTCTCACAACACTGTAGAAGGGGGTTGAATACAGTGTAGAATATAATCAAATCGATTTCGAACACAAGTAACAGTAAATAGATATATTTTATATAATAAACTCTATTACAATGGAACTGTTCTCTCTCAGTGATGAACAAAAATCACGAGAGCTGCTAGGTTACAATGTATGATCTTCTCGATAATGATAACATATATAGTGTAAACCTATGTTTATTTATATAGTACACAGTTACAAGATAACTTCTAATTGATATGGAATATAATTTTGTCTCCTAAAATATATTAATCAGATATCTTATACAAGTCTTCTTATCTTCTAACTCTTTCCATGCATATCTTCTTTTGTATTAGTCTTGATCTTCTTTCCTGTAAATCAGTTTCCTTCCTTAACTGTTAGTCCTCTCGTACTTAAGTTCTGATATCCATCTTCTGATATTTATCTTCTGATAATCTAAGTTCTGATATCCTTAAGTTCTGACTTCCAGTAAGTACTGATTCCAGTAAGTACTAATATTTCCTGTTTGTTAAGATCTGAAAACTAAACATGAAACATATTAGACATGACATCTCAAATATATCTAGCAATCTCCCCCAACTTGTAAATTGTGCAAAAATATACAAGTTAATAGATTTGATGATGTCAAAAACATTTAAGTTCAAATGCAATGAGAGCTTAATAAGACTATTAACTAAACTTATAGTCCTTGTAGCTTTACCAACTTCACTGGATCAATCTGAATCCATAATGATTCTTAACAAAATCTCTTACCAGCTTGTCTTCAGCTTTCCTCAGAACTTTAACTAACTGTGTTTTGACCTGCATCAGTTCTTTATCTTTACTATCACCAATTTGATAAATGGCTGTTCTGAGAGCTTCAATTTATGTTCTTTCAAGTCCATCACCAAATCTGATAACTCTAGGATGTGAAGAGTTTTCATTATAACATAATCATTTTCCTTTCAGAATAACTTCCACCTTAGCAGAATTCTTCAACATAGGAATTTCTCTTCCATCACTTTCAGTAATCATTGGTATATACTGAGAAGTCTTTGTACCAGAGATTCTAAATAGATCTCTTATAGCCTTCAAAATGTATTCTAACCATCTTCTTGTAACATCAGATTTTACTTCTAGAAGATAGTGAATATATTGAAGTTCTCTAACAGACTTCTTTAGCACATCAGTATCAGCTAGTCTGTAAGTTAATCCATCATAGAGAAATAAAATCAATTTCTCCTTTAAATTATCCTTATCATGAGCATCTATCACAATTTGAGCAGACAACACTTTGTCTAGGTGCTTTTGTTTGATTTGTTCATATGGTTTGTCTGTCAACATGAAATGATCTCTTAGAGTAACTTCTACTCCAGTTTGTATCTTCTCTTCATCAGAACCTAATCCAACTTTATCTCTAGGTTGCTTGGATCTCAATCCAAATGTTGCGAGTTGATTCATCATAAGATTGGATTTTGGTTCAACTGGAGTAGCTTTCTTCTATAACAGCTTCTTCTTATTAGTAATTGTCATCTTTTCCAAATTAAGTTGATCAGAATTTGCTGTTTCTTTTGTAGCTTGTTGTTCTTCATTCTGAACAACTTCAGCAGTGTCATAGGTTATTTTAGATTCTTCAATTACCTTTCTTCTCTTCAGAATTTGAACAATTTCATCTTCTATCAAATCATCATCATGTATTGTAGTTTGATAGACTGGAATGAAAGAACTTATCTTTTTCTCAATCTTTAAAGGTTCACTAACCTTTTCTTTTCCTTTTGACTTAGGATCAATCTCAGTTTGTGATCTAGTCTTGGACTTTGAAGTCTCAGAATTTGACTTTTCCCTGATCACAATGCCTTTTTCCTTAGGTTTTGGAGGTTTCTTTGTATCAGAAGCTTTATACTTAAGATTTGTCTTCTCAGCTGCAAATCTAGCTACTTCCTCCTTGAGAGTTTCCAAATCCATTCCTGGATTTTGTTTCAGAAATAATCTTCTAGCTATCTCCTCATCAAGTGTCTGGATTTTAGGATTTTTGTAATAAACAATAGTCTACTTCCCTTTTAGCTTCAGAGTTTGTAAAAACTTCTAAGAGTCTTTAGATCCTGACTGAATCAGAATATCAGAAATTGACATCAGACTTTGCTTATCAAAACTTGACTTCAGACTTTTAGCATTCACAACATCAGAACTTGACTTGTTCAGTGTAGAAGATATTCCTTGAACTTTTTCTTGACCTCTACTCTTATCAGAGTTTCCCTGGTCATCACCTTTATCATCCTTTTTCTTCAGTATTTCAGTAGGTGAGCATCTGGACTTAACTACCTTCTCCCCCTTTTTGGCATCATCAGGAAGTAAGAGAGAAAGAAGAAGTTCAACTGAAGATTGGATTTCTTCCAATTGAGTTTTCTGAGAAACTTGGTTAGCCAGGACCTCATCAATTTGGGCATGTTGCATCTCTTAAATCTTCTCAATGGCTTCAATTTTCTCAAGAGTAGGTCTGATATATTTGTTCTTGTCAAGCTTGATCTGTAGATCTAGCTTATCAGTATGTTCCTTTAGTGTATCAACCTTTTCATGAGTAGAAGAATATAGACCTTGAAGATGTTTGGTAGATAGAGTAGTGATCTTGAGTTATGTCTTTAAATCAGCATTTGTGAGCAACTCATCAGCTTTAGAAATATGCTCTATCAAAACATTAGAATTTGGAATGAAATCAGTGCCATTCCACACCTTTGTGAGTATCCTCCCAAGGAATAGGTGCTTCCTGTTCAACAAATTTCTTCACCAATTCTTCCTTGCCTAGAATGGGAACTAAAGTCTCAACATAAATATTGTCTTCAGAACTTGAGGAAGACTCCTTATGTTCTGACAGCACAACTGTGTGTGAAGCAACTGGAGATTCAGGAACAGCTTCATTTAAATTCTGAACATCAGAATTTATCTCCAGAGCTGGTTTGGTTGGTGTAGATGGTATCTCAGCATTTAAAATTCGAAAATGAGTTGGAGATTGTTGAGCTTCTGTAGATGGAGCTTCCAGATAAAGAATATTTGGTATATTCAAATTATGAATATCTATTTCAGAAGTTGTAATTTGTTCTTCAGCATCATCTGTAGCTTTAATAGGAGAGACAGGAGGTGTTGACACAATATCCTGAGCTTGAGTAGGGAATGACAGAGCTTCAATTACCACAGGTTCTGATGAGATCAAAGATTCATGATCCCCTTCCTCAGCTTCAGTTGAATCCTCAGATATAGGCTTGGCCTTATACCTTTCTGCCCTCATTTTCTTTAGTTTCCTTGCCAGTGAAGGAGTTGCTTTAGCATCTTCAGAACTTACAGATTTCTTTTTCAAAGTATCAGAACTTTGAGCTGCAGTTTCTTTCTGAGAAGTAATATTCTCAGCTCCAACTATCACAGGTTCTGATGCATGAACCCGTGCTTCAACTGTTTCCTCATCACTATCAGATTCATCTCTGAGAATCATCTTCCTTATCTTTTGTGGAGGTTGAGGGACAGACTTTGTCCTCTTTGGCCTGGAAGATGAAGATCTGATGGTATGTGCTGATGATTCAGGTTGAGATGATTGAGTTGATGGTTTGAAAGATGTCCTGATGGTAGATTTTGGTTGTGGTTGAGAAGTTTGAAGTGTATGGGTAGTGGTGGTTATGGCGCCCTCCAAGCACGGGTCAGAAGTTTGGGGTCCACACATACACACATCTTATTTATAACCTGCTTATAACAATAATAAAGATAATAATAATAATATGCAGTGACCCTACTTACCAACTACCACGGACAACAACAGGTTAAAGTATGCACACAAGCCAAACACACACTTATATTACAAACCGTTCAAATCCCAACTATCTGATAAGTGGCATTTTATACCACTTAGAACGTCTTAAAATGGCTTAAATTGGTGTCTTGAAATCAAGTATTTTGTGTATTTGATGCGTTTTTCTAGTGTTTATGCATTTCAGGGTATTAGTTGCATTTCGGAGGAGGAATCATCAAGAATAAGCCTTGGCATGTGTTCACCATTGCGAGCGGAAAAGAACGGGCAGATTACGACGAAGAAACGGAGCAAACCTGGAATTTTTCCAGTAGGGTCCTGCGCGCCCGCGCAGCAATGCTGAGCGGCCGCGCAGCAGCCTTGCGCGCCCGCGCAGAAATGCTGAGCGGCCGCGCAGGGTCGGGGAAAAAGATGAATTATTTTAGACTTCTACTTCTGTTTGGCTTCCAACTTCTATGTAATCTGAGTTTTATGGGACTATTATATAAGTAAATTTGAGACGTTTTCATAGAGAATAAGAAGGAGATTGTGTTTTAGATTGTGTTTTGCACACGAAGCGAAGGAGATAAGGAAGAAGACCGATTTAGCACACTGCAGCGAAGAGGAAGCATATATTCTTGTGATTCTTGTTTCGTTGTAACGTTGGATGCTAGTTTTCTTGCTTTGACTTATTTACTCTTGTGACGTACTCTGTTTTAATATAATTAGTTAGTTATTATTTTCTTGTGTTGTTTATCATGATTTCATATGAACCCATGATGGCGATAAGTTCTATTATGGGCTAATCGTGATCATGGGGTTGCAACGGATTTATTATGGAATTCTTTAGTTAATTGTTTAATACTGTAGTGTGTGATGATTGCATGATATCTAGTATTGGTTGTGCGTATTCGTCTTATGTGCGTCGCGAACATATAAGATAGGGTGTTAATCTCTTGTGAAGCGACGGTGGATCTTGAGATTTAGAACTTGCCATGCTAGCATAGGTTCATGTAAGTTGTGCATGATTAGTGGGTAATTCTAACAGTTTTATTTGCCCTATGTAATCAAAAGGGATAACTTGTGCTTAAATCGTTGTGTTGTCAATTTCTATAGACATATAGGAACTCAACATAATTGATGACTATTCAACTTCTATCTTAATTGTGGATGCTTGGTAGAATGGTATTAGTACAATGAAAGTTGGCTTTTATCAGTTTCGTGTTATTCGATTAATATCATCACTGTCACATGCTAAAGGTATTAACAATGGCTATAGAAGGAAGTAATAATGAAGTTGTGATATCATGAGTGTTTTATTATTGATAAATTGAAGTGTTAGTTAAGTGGTTAGTTAAGTAGTTAATTATAGTTAATATTTAATCAACAATTTTAAGTGTTATTATCTTAACATTGAGAAGTAATCATACATTGGTGAGTGAGTTTAATTAGACAATAACTTAGTCTGAGTCTCTGAGGGAACGAACTAGAAAGTATTCTATATTACTTGCGAACGCGTATACTTGCATGAATATTAGTGCATGTTTTCGCCCTAACAAGTTTTTGGCGCCGCTGCCGGGGACTCGGCGTATTTGTTTAGTTTATGTACTTACCATCATTGGTTATTCGGACTCAGTGATTAGGACGTAGTAGTTAATTACTCTTTTCGGTTGTGTTTCAGGTACTTTAGCAAGTGTTTATGCAAACTCGTTCTCGTGCTCACAAGAGGACCTTAGATACAGCTGAGGAGAAAGACGAAGTTCTTGATACTCCGGAGAAGTTAGATTTTGAGGATTCGGATTCAGGAACTGAGCAGAAAGAACCAGTAAACATGGGAGATCGCATTGTTCAAGCTGATCCAGCTCTTATGGATTTTTCTCGGCCTAAAATTGATGACATTCAGTCAAGCATCCTTCATTCGGCTATTCAAGCTAACACCTTTGAAATCAAGCCGGGCACTATTCAGATGGTGCAGAATTATGTTTCTTTTGGAGGAGCGGCCACTGAAGACCCCAACATGCACATAAGGAATTTTGTCGAGATCTGCAGCACTTTTAAGTATAATGGCGTGACTGATGAGGCTATCAAGTTGAGGCTTTTCCCATTCTCATTGAGGGATAAGGCTAAAGACTGGTTACATTCTGAACCAGCTGGGTCCATCACTACGTGGCAAGATCTTGCGCAAAAGTTTATGGTGAAGTTTTATCCAATGGCAAAGACTGCTGCTATGAGGAGTGATCTTACTCAGTTTGCGCAGCAACCTACAGAATCTATGTGCGAGGCTTGGGAACGCTACAAGGAAATGTTGAGAAAATGTCCACATCATGGAATGCCGGATTGGATGGTAATCACTGGTTTTTATAATGGTTTGGGGGCCCAATCTCGGCCCATGCTCGATGCAGCAGCTGGAGGCGCCTTATGGGCTAAAAACTATACTGAGGCGTATAATCTTATAGAGACAATGGCTGCAAACGAGCATCAAAACCCAACTCGGAGGATGACGTCAGGCAAGGTAGCAGGTATTCTGGAAGTTGATGCAGCCACCGCTATTGCAGCCCAGCTCCAAGCGCTATCAATGAAGGTTGATTCTTTGGCTACGTATGGAGTTAATCAAATAGCTATGGTTTGTGAGCTTTGTGCAGGTTCTCATGCTACGGATCAGTGTTCTCTTGTCAACGAATCTGTTCAGTATGTGAATAATTATCAGCGACAACAGCAGCCTGTGCCAGCGACCTATCATCCTAACAACAGAAATCATCCAAATTTCAGCTGGGGGAATAATCAGAATGCTATTCAGTCAACATATCAGCAAGGAGTAAGTAAACAGTTTAACCCACCTGGATTCCAGCAACCACAGCAGTATGCTACAAGACAATCATATCCTCAACAGGGAAGTGCAGCTGCACCTACTAGTGCTAATTTTGAGGAACTTAAGCTGTTGTGCAAGAGTCAGGCGGTTTCTATCAAGACCTTGGAAAATCAAATCGGTCAATTAGCCAATACAGTGCTCAATCGTCAACCTGGCACTCTTCCCAGTGACACGGAAGTACCAGGCAGGAAGGAAGCTAAAGAGCAAGTCAAGGCTATTACCTTAAGGTCTGGAAAAGTAGTTGATGCTGAAAAGGCAAAAGAAGTCGAAGCCGAAGTTAGAGATGAAGAATCTAAGCAAAAGGAGAAAGTGGCGGAACCAAGGAAGACTACTGTTGAACACACTCTGCCTGAGGCTAATACAGGGGAGAAACAGCTCTATCCTCCACCACCTTTTCCTAAGAGATTGCAGCAACAAAAGCTGGATAGACAGTTCAGGAAGTTTCTGGAGGTGTTCAAGAAACTTCACATCAATATACCTTTCGCTGAGGCGCTGGAACAAATGCCTAGTTATGCGAAGTTTATGAAGACTATTCTTTCAAGGAAGGTGAAACTGGATGACCTTGAAACCGTTGCTCTCACGGAAGAATACAGCGCGGTTCTGCAACAAAAGTTACCACCAAAACTGAAAGATCCAGGAAGCTTCACCATTCCTTGCACCATTGGCAATCTAACTTTTGACAAGTGCCTTTGTGATTTGGGAGCAAGCATTAATCTGATGCCGTTGTCGATCTTTAAAAAACTGTATCTGCCTGATCCAAAACCCACATACATGTCGCTACAATTGGCGGACCGTTCCATTACTTACCCAAGGGGCATAGTTGAGGATGTGCTCGTCAAGGTGGATAAGCTCTTCTTTCCTGCTGATTTTGTTATTCTGGATTTTGAGGAAGATAAGAAGATTCCCATAATCTCGGGGAGGCCTTTCTTGGCTACTGGCCGTACCTTGATAGATGTGCAAAAAGGGGAACTTACTATGCGGGTCCAAGATCAGGATGTGACCTTCAATGTATTCAAGGCAATGAAATTCCCTACAGAAGATGAGGAGTGCTTAAAAGTAGATGTGATTGATTCTGCGGTTACTTCGGAACTCGATCACATGCTAATGTCTGATGCATTGGAAAAGGCCTTAGTGGGGGATTTTGACAGCGATGATGAAGATAGCAACGAGCAATTACAATATCTGAACGCTTCTCCATGGAAGCGAAAGCTCGACATACCATTTGAATCTCTTGGTACTTCTGACCTTAAGAATGCTGAAGGGAAGCTCAAACCATCAATAGAGGAAGCACCTACCTTGGAGCTCAAACCATTACCTGAACACTTGAGGTATGCTTTTTTAGGTGATTCATCTACGTTACCTGTTATTATTTCAGCTGACCTTTCAGGTAGTGAGGAAGACAAGCTCTTAAGGATTTTGAGAGAATTCAATTCGGCTATAGGATGGACCATAGCAGACATCAAGGGGATAAGTCCTTCGTATTGTATGCATAAAATTCTGTTAGTGGAAGGTAGTAAGCCAACTGTGGAACAGCAGCGAAGACTGAACCCGATCATGAAGGAGGTGGTGAAGAAAGAAATTCTGAAATGGCTAGATGCATGCATCATTTATCCTATTTCCGACAGCTCGTGGGTGAGCCCCGTGCAATGTGTACCTAAGAAAGGAGGTATCACTGTGGTCGCAAATGAAAAGAATGAGCTCATCCCTACTCGAACAGTTACAGGATGGAGAGTATGCATGGATTATAGAAAATTGAACAAAGCCACAAGGAAGGATCACTTCCCTCTCCCATTCATTGATCAAATGCTCAACAGATTGGCGGGACATGAGTATTTTTGTCTTCTGGATGGTTATTCCGGGTATAATCAGATTTGTATTGCACCAGAGGATCAGGAAAAGACTACCTTCACTTGTCCATTTGGCATATTTGCTTTTCGAAGAGTTTCGTTTGGGTTATCTGGCGCCCCGGCCACCTTTCAGAGATGTATGATGGCTATATTCTCTGACATGATTGGAAATAACGTCGAAGTGTTCATGGATGACTTCTCCGTCTTTGGACACTCATATGATGAATGTTTGAATAATCTGCGCGCCGTACTCAAAAGATGCGTGGAAACTAATTTGGTGCTTAATTGGGAGAAATGTCATTTTATGGTGCGTGAAGGCATTATCCTTGGGCATAAGGTCTCTAGCAAAGGTCTGGAGGTGGACAAGGCCAAGGTGGGAGTCATTGAAAATCTTCCCCCACCCAATTCGGTGAAAGGAATCCATAGTTTTCTCGGTCATGCGGGTTTTTATCGGCGATTCATCAAGGACTTTTCAAAGATATCTAAGCCGTTGTGCAATTTACTTGAGAAAGATGTGCCTTTTAAATTTGATGATGAATGTTTGGCAGCATTCGAGACTCTCAAGGAGAGTTTGATCACGGCACCAGTTATTACAGCACCAGATTGGACAGAACTGTTTGAAATGATATGTGATGCGAGTGACTATGCGGTAGGTGCAGTTCTGGGACAGCGCAAGAAAAATCTCTTCCATGTGGTCTACTATGCGAGTAAGACTTTAAATGGGGCCCAATTGAACTACACCACTACTGAAAAGGAGCTTTTGGCTATAGTCTTTGGCTTTGAGAAATTTCGATCTTATCTGCTTGGTACGAAAGTAACAGTATTCACTGATCATGCAGCTATTCGCTATCTAGTTTCTAAGAAGGATTCGAAGCCGAGACTCATTCGTTGGGTGCTTTTACTTCAAGAATTTGAGTTAGAGATCAAAGATAGAAAAGGTACTAAGAATCAAGTAGCTGACCATCTCTCTAGGTTGGAGAATCCCGATTCTACTTCACAAGATATGACGTTAATCAATGAATCTTTTCCGGATGAGCAGTTGTTTGCAATGCAGGAGGAAGAACCATGGTTTGCAGATATTGTAAACTATCTTGTCAGCAATATAATGCCGCCTAATTTGACATCCGCTCAAAAGAAGAAGTTTCTGCATGAGGTGAAGTGGTATATGTGGGATGAACCATATTTGTTTAGACAGGGAGCTGACCAGATCATCAGGAGATGTATCCCGTTCTGTGAGACGGAGGGGATATTACGAGACTGCCATTCCACGGTTTATGGTGGACACTATGGAGGTGAGAAGACGACAGCTCGTATTCTGCAAGCAGGTTTTTTCTGGCCTACTTTATTCAAGGATGCTCATCAGTTTGTTTTAAGGTGTGATCGTTGCCAAAGAGTGGGAAATTTGTCAAGGAAGGATGAGATGCCATTAAATGTGATGCTTGAAGTCGAGGTCTTTGATGTGTGGGGAATCGATTTCATGGGGCCTTTTATCTCGTCTTGCAATAATCAGTACATCTTGCTGGCAGTCGATTATGTCTCAAAATGGGTCGAAGTTAAAGCTTTACCGACAAATGATGCAAAGGCAGTGCTAAATTTTCTTCATAAGCAAATTTTCACAAGGTTTGGGACGCCTCGGGTAATTATAAGTGATGAAGGATCGCATTTTTGCAACCGTAAGTTCACTTCTATGATGCAGCGTTATAACGTGAATCATCGAGTAGCTACTGCCTATCATCCGCAAACAAATGGTCAAGTGGAAGTGTCTAACAGAGAGATAAAACGCATTCTAGAGAAGGTTGTTTGTCCGTCAAGGAAGGATTGGTCTTTAAAGCTCGATGAAGCTGTTTGGGCTTACAGAACAGCATTCAAAACTCCACTTGGTATGTCACTGTTTCAGTTGGTGTACGGTAAGGGATGTCATCTACTGGCGGAGCTTGAGCATAAGGCCTACTGGGCATTGAAGAAATTGAACCTGGATTTAGATGCAGCTGGTAAGAAAAGAATGCTTCAGCTTAATGAACTTGATGAATTTCGACTTCAAGCGTACGAGAATAACAAAATGTATAAGGAAAAGGTGAAGAGGTGGCACGATAGGAAGCTACATCCTAAGTTATTTGTGCCAGGGCAACAAGTTCTGTTATTCAACTCTCGGCTCCGACTTTTTCCTGGGAAGTTGAAATCAAGGTGGTCTGGACCTTTTATTGTCAAAACTGTGTTTCCACATGGAGCGGTGGAAATTTTTTAGAAGGATTCGGACCAAGCATTCAAGGTTAACGGTCAGCGGTTAAAGCACTACTATGGGGACATGGCAAACCGAGAGGTGGTTAGTGCCATTTTGTTGACTACTTGAGAAAGGTACGGAACGTCAAGCTAATGACGAAAAAGAAGCGCTGCGTGGGAGGCAACCCATGAATTGTTGTTACAGGAACCCTTAGAAGTTAATAACCTATCCAAAAACACAAAAAAATCAGAAAAAAGGGGCGGAATTTTTTTTTTCCAGAGACCCTCTGCGCGCCCGCGCAGAAATGCTGAGCGGCCGCGCAGGGGTCGAGTTCCAGAAAATTTTTTGCAGTTCAGAAAAAAAAAAAAAAAAAACAAAACACAAAAACCCAGCACAGCCCATAAACCCACGAATTCTTTTCCCATTACCCCATGATTTTATCCCTCAACCCCACTCCTAATCTAATTTAACCTACTCCACACCCTATATATACATACACCTATCCCACATATCTCCCGCACACTTCCTACACTTAAACCCTCTCATAAACATCAAAAATCAGTTCTTACACACTTTTATTCACAAATCAATGGCACCCAAGAGAGCACGCACTATTGACAGCAGCAGCACAGTTCCTACTGCTGATTCATCAAGGGGTACTGCTGCAAGGCCTCGGTTAACTGACAGAGCTGCGGAGGAGGAGTACACTAGGCTGTTGGGGAAGCCGATTCTGAAGGAGAGGGGGTTTTTACCATCAGGAAGGGATGGTGAGTTGTTACCCATGATTGCAGAGAAGGGGTGGATAGCTTTTTGTGAGTCACCCGAAGCAGTACCGATGAGTGTGGTTCGCGAGTTCTACGCGAACGCGAAGGCTGAAAAGAATGGGTTTTCTGTAGTTCGTGGGCTTACGGTTGATTATCATCCTGCGGCGATTCGCCGTGTGATTGGACAGCGAGAGAGGAAGCCCGAGGAGGAGAACTGGAATGAAAAGACTGCTGAGGATTTTGACTTGGATTTGATTTGTGCGACTCTCTGTCGACCGGGCACATTTTGGAACCGCAGTCCAGCCAATAATAAGTATCGTCACTTTCCGGCGATCGCCATAAACAGGTATGCCCGTGCATGGAATGCATTTATATGTGCTAATATTTTGCCTTCTTCACATGCACACGAGGTCACAGTTGAGAGAGCACAGTTGTTGTGGGGAATTCTGAATGAGGAATACTATGTGGACCTTGGTGAGTTTATCTACCAAGGAATTCTGAAGTTTTTGAGGGGAGCAAAGCATATGAACATCCCTTATGCATCCACGGTTACGAAGCTATGCCGAGCAGTAGGAGTGAACTGGCCGGCTCATGAGCAGTTGCAGTTGCCAGCAGCTCCGATAGATTCTGGCACTCTGAATGGGATGCAGGAGTGGACCGGTGGTGAGCCTGAGGAGCATGGGCTGGGTTATCGTCTTCCAGGAGGGCGTCCAGCACGAGGTGCTACTATGGCTAGGCCAGGGCGTGGTGAGGCTGGTTCTTCGAGAGCTCAGAAGGGTGCTGGGATGGGTGATGCCCAGTATAGGAGGCTTTCACGGCAGATGGATGCCATGTATGAGACGCAGAGCAGGTTTGCTCAGGAGCTCACCCTTGCGTTAGGGACTGCTTTTCGAGGCCTTGGAGCTGATATCCAGTGGCCAGTTTTTGGTGAGGACTATGCGTACCCGCCGCCTGATACTCCACCCACTGAGGGTGATGATGATGATGACTCCGAGTAGGTATACCCTGTGTTCCTTTCTACTACCTTCACTGGGGACAGTGAAGATTTTAAGTTTGGGGGTGGTAGTTAAGGAATATTTTGTGTGTGTCATATAGCTGCATATTCATGATAGTTAGTTCATATAGTTGCATAATTTTTGCCATATAGTTTTTTTTATAGCTTTATTTATTTGTCATATCATATAGCTCATGCATATACCATGATCCCTTTTGCAATGATTTATCGACTAAATTGTGATATTGATGCGAGTGTAGTGATAGCATTAAAGTGATATTAAGTTGTGTAGGTTGATATGCATGCTAGAAGCACTTGTATTTTCACTAAGTCTTAGAGAATGCTTAAGGGCTAGATTTTTGTTATGATCTGATTATTTTCGAGGATAATCTATTTATTATGCTTAGAATTTGATAATAGGTTCTTAGCGGTAAAGGCATGAAAAAGAAAAAAAAAATTGGAGTAAAAATGGAATTTGTTGCTAAGTTGTGGCTAGGCGTCAATTGGCTAGTAGCCGGCTCGCATGTTATGCGAGTAGTCTAGGGTTGAGCAAGATGGAGCGAAACGCACTTGCTCAGAGAAGGAAAAAAAAAATTTTGCATAATTGATCAAGAGTGGGCTCTTTGGTATTCGAGTTATTAAGTTCTTAGGGGACTTTGTGCCTAGTGACCTAAGGCTTTTAGAGTCTGGGATCCGCTAACCTAATGCTCGTTACATGGATACCATTGTATAAGTATTTTGTGGACCTCACTCATTGCACGGTCAAATAAGCATTTGAGTTGTAAATAAAAAGCACAATTCCGTAGTAAGCTCCAGAGTTCTTGTAGTGTTGTATATCACTTTGTGCCTAGAATTTTTATTCTTTGTATAATCGTAGGATTGCCTTGAGGATAGTCTAGTCATAGTAATTGGTCTAGTTCTGAAGCATATCTGTTAAGCATTTGCACACACCATGTTTCTGGCTGTATGTCTGTTTGCATGAGTTTATTGATCTTTAGTGTCTAACTACATTCGTTGAGACGTGACAATTTGGTTGGTTAATTGTAGTAAGGGGGATCGTTGCATTTTCATATATATTGCATTCATGCACATTTTTATTTATTTTGAGTCTGTGACGCTTGAGGACAAGCATCGATTTAAGTTTGGGGGTGTGATAAGTGGCATTTTATACCACTTAGAACGTCTTAAAATGGCTTAAATTGGTGTCTTGAAATCAAGTATTTTGTGTATTTGATGCGTTTTTCTAGTGTTTATGCATTTCAGGGTATTAGTTGCATTTCGGAGGAGGAATCATCAAGAATAAGCCTTGGCATGTGTTCACCATTGCGAGAGGAAAAGAACGGGCAGATTACGGCGAAGAAACGGAGCAAACCTGGAATTTTTCCAGTAGGTTCCTGCGCGCCCGCGCAGCAATGCTGAGCGGCCGCGCAGCAGCCTTGCGCGCCCGCGCAGAAATGCTGAGCGGCCGCGCAGGGTCGGGGAAAAAGATGAATTATTTTAGACTTCTACTTCTGTTTGGCTTCCAACTTTTATGTAATCTGAGTTTTATGGGACTATTATATAAGTAGATTTGAGACGTTTTCATAGAGAATAAGAAGGAGATTGTGTTTTAGATTGTGTTTTGCACAAGAAGCGAAGGAGATAAGGAAGAAGACCGATTTAACACACTGCAGCGAAGAGGAAGCATATATTCTTGTGATTCTTGTTTCGTTGTAACGTTGGATGCTAGTTTTCTTACTTTGACTTATTTACTCTTGTGACGTACTCTGTTTTAATAGAATTAGTTAGTTATTATTTTCTTGTGTTGTTTATCATGATTTCATATGAACCCATGATGGCGATAAGTTCTATTATGGGCTAATCGTGATCATGGGGTTGCAACGGATTTATTATGGAATTCTTTAGTTAATTGTTTAATACTGTAGTGTGTGATGATTGCATGATATCTAGTATTGGTTGTGCGTATTCGTCTTATGTGCGTCGCGAACATATAAGATAGGGTGTTAATCTCTTGTGAAGCGACGGTGGATCTTGAGATTTAGAACTTGCCATGCTAGCATAGGTTCATGTAAGTTGTGCATGATTAGTGGGTAATTCTAACAGTTTTATTTGCCCTATGTAAACAAAAGGGATAACTTGTGCTTAAATCGTTGTGTTGTCAATTTCTATAGACATATAGGAACTCAACATAATTGATGACTATTCAACTTCTATCTTAATTGTGGATGCTTGGTAGAATGGTATTAGTACAATGAAAGTTGGCTTTTATCAGTTTCGTGTTATTCGATTAATGTCATCACTGTCACATGCTAAAGGTATTAACAATGGCTATAGAAGGAAGTAATAATGAAGTTGTGATCTCATGAGTGTTTTATTATTGATAAATTGAAGTGTTAGTTAAGTGGTTAGTTAAGTAGTTAATTATAGTTAATATTTAATCAACAATTTTAAGTGTTATTATCTTAACATTGAGAAGTAATCATACATTGGTGAGTGAGTTTAATTAGACAATAACTTAGTCCGAGTCTCTGAGGGAACGAACTAGAAAGTATTCTATATTACTTGCGAACGCGTATACTTGCGTGAATATTAGTGCATGTTTTCGCCCTAACACTATCCAAACTCAGAACTGAGTATTAAACATTATTACAAACTTTTACAAACTTAAATTACTCCAAAAGGTTCCTACTAGCTTAACTGGATCAACCTGAACCCCTAGCTCTCGCGCTGGACTGGGGAACCGCGTTACCAACAGGTTCCTTCTTAACTGGAAAAGAATATAAACAACATCGCACAAATGAGCTAACTAGCTCAGCAAGTCACAATGATAAAACTGAGAATAATGATCATCAAGTGAAAAGGGTTATGATATCAAGTGAATAATGAATTATGATTTAGAATTGGATATTATATTTTCATTTTAAAAACCAAGGTTAGGCTGCTGATCAGTCACGCACTAACCCCGAGCAAAGCACACAGCACTGCTCTAACTACTGGATCCAAGGCACACATTGGCCTAACTTGACCATTTATATAGTCTGACCATGAATCTGGTCCACAATGTTATAAAAATAATCCAATTCCAACATAATAACAGAATAAACAATGTAAAGCAATAAACAGAATCATAAACAACACTGGATGTTCGATAATGAAATGGTTTCAATCTTCATAAGGATCAATATGGCATTTTCAAAGCTTGGCTGATAGGTAATAAAGGAATTGGATAACAATGGAATCAACGTTTCCAAGGTTTCAAGGATTTGGTCTTTCAAAGCATAAGATACAATGGTTTGAATATGTAAGTAATCTGGTTCAGTGTTTGGTATTTAGTTTGTATGTATTTGTGGAGTAGTATCGTATATTTGAGGTTCATATTTGGGTATACAACAATCAATGGTTTAGAAAGAATTAGGTTTACGGCTCAAGATCAATATCTGGAATCAGGGTTTAGGGCTTAGTGCTTCAGAGAACTTGCAATATAAAACAGGATTATCAATCAACTACAGTATATCTCGAGAAAGTTCAGAACACTTGCCTGGTACTAGCTTGCTATACTGCACTAAATTTCAATCACAACCGTTTACTCCTCGACCATCTGTTTCCCTTCCCTACGCCTTGCCTCTACTGCTCACATATCATAAGCATCTATCAATACTCTGCTTATATGATTCTATTCGGTATACACTTCTATCTACCCTTCGTTTCAACCAAATCCGATTAACGGATTGAAAGTTACGCTATAAACAAGTAAACACCGAACATATAGACCGACAGTTAATCAACAAGTCACACATATAGCAAATAATGTAATAACCCCAATTTTTGGAAATTTTTGAAACCCTTATGAATAGTGTTTTTGCTGAATGAGAAAACATTTCATGCCACACTATGTAGGGGTTCTGATATGGATATTCTGAGATTTTATTAGTACTTTATATGGGATATAAGTGTATGTAAAGATCGTCAGAATCCAAATCCGAACACTTTGATTTTTCCCGGAAATCCACTAGATACGGAAAGAATTGAGAAAAAGGTAACAGGATAAAAAGGATTTAAATTAAAGGATTATAAGAGAGGATCATAGAAGGAATACAATATATTGAGAAAGGTTAAGGGAACCTAAGTAATAAGATCCCGGGTATGATCCCTCAAACGATAAACGAGAACGAAAGTTAAGCGAACCGTATAACAGATCAGCAGTCATTAGGCAAACAATTAAAAGCTAATCAAAGGGATTAGTGGGGATGATGTCATCCAACCAATAGAAAGAGGACAAAGGAGGGGTGATGACATCACAAAGTGATGTAGGCAGACATGGGAAGGAAGGAGGTGTGGTTGAATGAGAACCACACAAATTCAAGGGCAACAAGGTAATTGACTAAATCAAACAACAAAAACCAACCAACCAAAAGCAAAACAAGGCAAAACACAAAAATCTCTCTTCTTCTTCTTCATGCTCTCGGCCCATTCCTTAAAAAATGAAGATCCAAGCTCCACCACTTACTATTTAGCAAGGTAATTATCTAAGCTTCCCTATGGATAGTTACATACTTCCTATAAGTTTAAGCTTCTAATTCCAAGCCAATCTTTTTCTATAAATCATGGAAAAAGATGGTGAATAGTGTTTTTCAAGAAATAAAATTTGTGTTCTTGAAGTTTTGTTTAGATTAAGCTTGGATAAGGACTTTAAGGGTGATTCCAAGCCATTCTCTTGATTCTCCACTCTCCAAGGAAGGTATAACTTCTCAAACCCTTAGTATTAAGTTTTGTTGGTTTGGATTTCATAATGTTAGATGATGGGTTAGTGTAATGAGTGTGTACTCATAATAGAGCTTTGTTTAGTAAGTGGTTTTGTTGATTTTGGAGTTAGGAGTGATGCTTGTTAGATTTGAAGTTCTTGGTCACTTTTTTTGACTTGGTTTAGATGAATAAATTGGTAATATTGAGTTGATTGGGGGCTGTTGTAATGTAGTTTAGATGGAGGTTTGATTGGGTTGTGAATTGGAGTTGAAATTGTGGTTGTTTGAATTGGTTTAAATTTGGGAAATCGCGTAAACATAGCCGTCGTAACGTCCGATTTTCTGTAGACTATTTTTGTGCATAACATTAGGACCCGAGAACCCCCTGCTAGATTATGACCACTGCCATGTTTAGATAGCTCATGTGACGAGCTTCGTTTTGATATGAAGTTCGTTCGATTCCGATGCACGGTTTAGGAGAAATGACTGTTTCAAGTAACGGCATTTCGCGAACGAAACTTTTCCCCTCGCCTTACTTTGAAACATAGGTTAAAGACCGAAAAGGGTTAATTAATGTATGAAACATTTATGGTAAGTGTGTTAGGCAGTTGGTAAGACACTCGCGAAGGAATCGCTTTAAAACTCGTAAAGGTTAAATTATTAAAAATGGTGGAGCCGAGGGTACCCGAGTGACTTAAGCGAATCAGTGAGCGCAAAACAAGCGTTAGAGTCTAAGTTAGTTAAAGTATAGATTTACAAGTGTTTGGTTTAATTCCAACTTACTTGTTGCTTATAGGTTACCAGACTCGTCCCGAGCCATTCGTAATCCCCAGTCGCTCAGGCAAGTTTTCTACCCGTTATACTGTTGTTGTGATGAATATATGTATATGCATTATCTTGCGATAGATGCATGTTGGTTAATTAGCAAATGTTGCGATATATTGAAGCATGCTGATATGGTATATATATGCATGCCTGTTTCGTATTCTTGCCATATATATCTGTTGGTTCAGTTGATAATACCTATGCTAGAGAATAGCAGTAATTTGCATATACCCTTAGTATAGGGACCCAAAGGTGAAAACATTTTCTAAAACCGGGAGTCGAGGATCCCGAGTAGATTTTATATATATATATTTATATATATATATGGTTATAGTTTTCAAAACTATTAATCGAATAAGGTTTATTCGATAACTTTATTTTATTAATAAATATTATCTTGAATATTCATTCGAGGGCTTATGACTCCTTTTATTTTATTAATTGAATATATTATTTGAATATTCATTTGAGGATGTATGACTCCTTTATTTTATTTAATGAATATTATTTATAATATTCATTCGAGGTATTATGACTCCGCTTATTACTGAAATATATTCTTTATTTTATTAAAGAATAAAGTGTTAATAATCAAACTTATTTTCGATTATTCAAATAAAGATAATACTTTCATATAAGTGTATCTTTGGTTATTTAATACTCGTTTGAAGTATAAGTTTTAAAACTTCTTGTTAGGTCCCAATTTGTTTGTAGAAGGGGGGGTTGAATGCAAACAATACCGTTTAGTCGAATAAAATGCGGAATAAAATTGTGAAACAAAATTCAAGTTAAATAAAACTTTTATTAAACTTGAAAGGTGTTACAACTACGGTATCGGTTACAAGGGATTAATCTCAAATCAATTATTACAAATTTAGAATAAATTCGACATGAACTTTTTCTATTTTTGTAATTAAAAGATCAAATGCTAAAAGCGATTTGAGATTAAGTTCTAGGGATTTTAATCCGCTAGATTGATACACAAGAACAAGATAAGTATTTCTAGTTGATTGGATATAACTTTACAATCTAGAAATTGATCTTGAAGTTGCAGAATAGATGTAATATTTTTCTGCTTCTTTTTCTCTTTTGTTCTTCTGTATGTTCTGTTTTTGCTGAGTTTTTGGATAATCTTGTCTTCTGCTTCTTTTGTTTCTTTTTAAGTAAACAGCCGAATGCAAATGAACTGCAATGACAATCCTTTGAACCAGCATGACTTTCGGTATGACAATTGATTGTCATACCGATTGTTACATAAGTACAATTCAGATTGTCTTGCAAAGATTAATAACAGATTTTTTTAATCTAATAAAAATTCTAACAAGACAATTAAATGAATTAGCATGACTTTCGGTATGACTATTGATTGTCATACCGATTGTCATACTAATACAATCAGTTTGCCTTGTTTCAATTTAAATAGATTTTAAACCAATTAAAATTCTGTAATTCCTTAATATTAATTCTAAATTAATTAATCAATTTAATTCAATTAATAAATTAATCCTTGCAGATATAATTTATTTTCTTAATTAAATTATATGACTTAATTAATTAATGGAGAATTAATACTAACCCTGAGCAGCAACCATTCTTCTGACAATCTTCTGAAAGTCACTGAGACTTATGAATCAATTCCGTCACTTCAATGCTGACACTCGATGTACTGTCTGGTTCATGAGTGACTAACTTTCGTGACGTTTCTTCATGTCTTGACTTTGTTGTTCTGATTGAATCCTTGTAATAAATGATACCTTGACGAGATCTCTGTCACTTGATTAAATCCACGATCTTGATTTATATCACTGAGGCATGATCAAATTCTTGAACTTCTTCCAGTGAATCTTCAAGTCTGCAGATGAACAATGTTTCTTTATTCTTTGACAGATGTTACTTTGTGAGATCTCTCTGATGATTGATCCACTATTTACTTATTACATTCTTATTTGAGTTGAGTTAAATACTCGAATAAACGAGTAGGCTATGACATATGCCTTTCAATCTCCCCCTATTTGCTTGTTAGATAATAACAACAAATACCTAGAGGATAACTCAACTAACAAATAAGAAAAAGATATAAACAGTAATGTAAAGTAAATAGCAGAAAAGTTCTGGATTATATTTAACATTTTCCAGATTCCAAATGAAATTTACAAGTGAATACAAGATAGATGTTCCTCTAGCCTGAACATATAACTACATTAGTCTATCTTGATTCATAACGCTCTAATCATATTACATTGAGTTTTGAGCTAATTGACTTTAGTTGTCTTCTCTTCTGACTTCACCTTCTTCTAAATCTTGAAGCAATTCTTTGTCAAAGACACGATCTTTTTCTGAAGTGAAGCTTGCAGGTCTGACTGGTTGAACTCCAACTGACTTCAACTTATTCTTGAGTTGATTGTACCTTTTAACATTCTTTTCACAATAAGCTTGAATCAAGTCAGCAGCTTGAGTCTTCAACATGGATGAATATCCAGCAGTTCTCAAATGATGTTCCATCCAGACCAGATGCTTAGCTGAGTAGTCTTTAAGAGATTGTACATCTAGCTGACAGATTTGAAGACAATCAGACTTAAAGAATCTCACCTGATGAGGATTGTTGACCACTTGAGGACTAGCCCTGCTGGCAAACTCTTTAAGCCTTTCCCGAAGAACTTCATTCAATTCTGAGCTTCTTTTGACTTTGTTTAAAAGAACCCAAATCTCTGACAACGAACGATTCTCAAATAGATGAAGTGACACCTTGAATGATCCTTCACTCTGACAGTATACAAAAATGCTCATCTCATTTAGGGATCTATCAAAAGCAGCTGTGATCCTTGAGACTTCAGTCTTGATAGCATTCATGTACATGTCATTGTTAGGATTTGAGATTTCCAGCTTGTCAAGAAGATGTAAGAACTGCCTATCATTGTTAGTGCATAGCTGAGGCGTATCGAGTACTCTCCTAGCTTCATCCCACTTTTCACCAATCTTTAGTCTGACATCTCTTCTCCTTTCTTGAGCTTTAATGTCATGAAGACGTTGCTTTTGAAGAGTTTCTGTTTTTTGTATGTCTTTTCTCCTGTCAATGATCTGTGAGACCTTCTTGAGTTCAGCTTCTTTTCTTTGCATCTCTGACTGCTCTTTCTGAAATTCTTTCTCAAACCTAGGATCCACTGTATCTTCTTCTTCCCAATCTTCAAAATCACTTTCTTCTTCAGCTTCAAATAACCCATCTTTATCTTCCTGAACTGGTTCAGTGGGAATGTCAAAAATATCGAAGTCATCCTGTTCTCCACTGTAGTAGGCATCATCAGCCTTTCCTTTATCTCCAGCAGAAGTATCTTTTTCTTTCCCTTTGGTACTACTCCCTTTCTTCTCCCCCTTAGTTGAGGGATCCTCTGTTGACTTTCCTTTGAAACCTCCACCACTTCCAGAGCCTGATCCTCCACCAGACGGTCCTTCAAAATAAGCTCTTTGTTCTTCATTAGGGCAATGAGAATTCTTGATCATGTAATATAAGTGCTTCATCCCTTCATTTAGATGTTCCATGCCCGTCTCTATCTTTAGAAATCTTGAGTTGTCCAGTGAATGATTCATCTCAACGAGGTCTTCAAGAGAAGTCATTCTTGTATGTAGGGAGCAGAAGTTGGATATGTCATCAGCTGATAAATTTGGAGTGTCCTGAATAGAATTGAGCTTTGGTATTACAGTAGTCTTTAAATCTGAGATGTCATTCCTTATGATTGCAAGCTGATTGTTGACAGAGGTGGAAGAAGAAGACTGTTCAACCACTTGTGCTTTAAATGCTTGAGCTTCAGCTTGACTTTTAGCAAGTTCTTCTTTTAGGGCAGCAATCTGAGCTAACAGGTTGACAGTATCAGTGTCTGTGTGTGCTCTCACCTGAAGTTCACTCGTGTTTGGTTCACTCATCTCACGTGCATGTGTTTCTCTCAATATGATTGCTCGTGAGGAGTCTTCCAGTTGCTGTTCTTGTGTACCTGCATTAAAAATCACCCTAGCCTCTTCAAGAGAGGTCAGTGGTGGTGCAATGGGAATTCGCGAGTCCCGATCCTCAGTCAATACTATCAAATCTTTTGGAATAGATGTCTGAATTGCTTCAGGGATAGATTGACCGAGTTGCCCTCCACTTTCTCCAGATAAATCTGCGAGTGGAGAATCCCATAAGGGAGCCAGAGGTGTTGGATCTGGGAGGGGAGAAAATGACTCTATTAAAGATGGCGGAGAGTCAGATTTTCCCTCTGAAGCATGTGACTGCTCTTCTGCCGTAACTATGGCAGGCACTGTAACCGACTCTACGTGCACTCCTCGCTGTGTGTCCTGAGTATGATCTGGGGAAGTGTATGGTTCCATTGTGAGTAATGGAATTGTGCTTGACTCAGTACAAGATGCCATGGCCCTATGGCGAATTTCAATAGATGCATCCTGTTGAGAGAATGCCTCTAGTAACTGTTCATTGGCCATTTCAAAGTCCATGTCCCGTTGGGAGGACAAGGATGGGCTTTCAGATGCCTCAGAATAGGTTTTTCTTTTCTTAGGAGGAGGCAGAGCTGAGGGTTCACTCATATTTGACAATGTACTACTTCCTAGTAATCTCCTGGGTAACATTTTAGACAGTGGGGGAGAGGTTGAGATAGAATGAGACTCTGTGTTTGGCTCTATGACCTGGGATTGAAGCTGTGGTTCTACAACTTCATGGTCAGCCCTATCAACCACTGAGGGTCTTACAAAAGAAGTAGGAAGAGAGTGAGAGTGAGGAGTTACTACCTGTAATGGAAGAGCCTGGGTGGCTTGAACCACTGGAGGTTGAGGTTGCTGTTCATGGCCGGGAAGATTAAAAATAGGTAAGGGAATATAATTGGCCATGAAAGCAGATACAAGTACTGGAACTTGCATAAATTTGAAGGTTGTGTCTTGGCGAGTGTAAATCTTTTTGCTAACTGGTGGGGGTTCGGTTACAGCAGAGTTAGCAAAAAGTGCTTTGTGTTCAGGGGTGAGTAGATGATCTGCTATAAACATAAGAAAACGAGCATAGTAACATGATACCCTACGATTTATAGAATGATCACGTAAAGCAGAAGTTAGACGTCTCAAGAGAATGGGAAAAAGTAGTTTGCCAAAATTGATCCTTTGATTGAAAACAACCGCAAGA
Organism: Apium graveolens; assembly: GCF_009905375.1. Lineage (NCBI taxonomy): Eukaryota > Viridiplantae > Streptophyta > Magnoliopsida > Apiales > Apiaceae > Apium > Apium graveolens. The sequence continues at coordinate 83,964,097 of NC_133653.1, read as the reverse complement.
CCAATATACTGCAGGGTGGAAGTAATGTTATGAAAATTAGATTTTGTGCAGTTGGCAAACACTTTGGAAAGTGTATCGAAGAATATATCCCATTCAGACACCAAATTTGATTTAGAAAGTTTGGTTAAATTGATCACCCCCTGATAGTGAATAGCATTGAAAAAATTTGTGATATCATTTTCAGAGGGTAAATTACAGAAATTGTCTAGTGGAAAATTTAACGCACGATTGACGACTGTTTCATCAACTACATACTGTGTGTTTGCGATGGTGAATGAAAAAGATTTTGAATCATCGGGCACAGTAGAAGTTGTGCAAATCAGTCTAAGTAGATCGACGTTTAAAATCACATTTGATTTAATAGCAGAGCTAACAATCGAATGGTCATTTAAAAATCTAATCCATGGCTTAAATTTTTCAACATCACATTTTTCCGGATTAAAATAACCAACCTGATTATGCGCGACAATTTGGAAATTGAGAGCCATTATATAAAATAATAATAAGACACAAGCTTTTCAGAATTTTAAGAATAATATTAAGAAAATTCGAATTAATTAAATTAATTTAATAATTCGAATTAAATTAATTATAATCGAAAAATTTAGACAGAAATGTATCTCGTTAAAATTCTTAACTCACAAACACAGTTTTGACAAACCAAAAGACACAAATCAGAAATTAAAATTAAAATAAAAGGTTCAAATTCAATAACACAACTGGAATTTGAAGGGGCAAACTGATTTTTATTTGATTTTGCGTTTTTTATAATAATTTTTATTTAAGAAAAATTCAACAGCATCTCTTTATATATATACTTGTATGTATATATCACAAAGTGATGATTTTGTGTGCTGAGTAAAAACTCGAGCAAGGAAGAAGACAGATTGTTGGTTTGGTTCGAAGAGAGAGAAGAGAGAAAAATTAGGGAGAAAAACTGTTCAAAATTTTTGAAATGAACTGTTATGTTGAAATGGTTTAAAACAAAACAGCAAAAGCCTTTATATAACAGCTGGTATGACAATCCGGGATTGTCATACCGATTGTCATACCAGGCAAAAAGAAGGAAAAGAAATAACAGAATAAATATTAAAATTATAACTGGTATGACAATCTGATAGTCATACCGATTGTCATACCAGTATAATAATAAAATGAAAATAATTATCTATATGGTTTATAACTGGCAAGACAATCCAATAGTCATACCGATTGTCTTGCCAGTATAAAACTATACTGAAGAACATAATTAACATAATTTACACTGAAATGACTTTCAGCAAGACAATTTCAATTGTCTTGCCGATTGTCATACCAGCAATAAACACAGAATTAATATGAAAATAAGTATATATATATATAAGTACTGAAATGATTTTCAGCAAGACAATTCAATTGTCTTGCCGATTGTCATTGCAGTAGAAAACAAAATAAAATAAAATAAATGGAACAGACTTCTATTTGAATACTGAAACTATATTACAAGATAGTAAAACTGAAATAAACACTTAAAATTTTTACAGAAACAAAGATAATATATCAGAATTTATTATTTTTATTCCAAAAATAGATTTCTATTGAATTTTAGCAAATAAAATTCATAGAAAAATATTTTTAGAGGAAATAAAATATTTTGAGATATTTTAAATTAACAAATAGGGAAAATAAAAATAGATAAGATAATATATATTACATAGAAATAAGCAAGAAATATGATAAAATGATAAAATAAATTTGCAGATGAATTTTTTCATTTATGAAAAATTCATTTGTAAATTCATTCAAGAACAGATTCCAGATATTAACTAAATTAATCACTAAAACTATTCAACATGCCCAATTTACCAACTAATCCGGTAAATGTGAATTCGTCAAGTGGTTTAGTGAAAATATCTGCTATTTGTTCTTCTGTTGGAACAAAAAATAGTTCAACAGTACCATTCATGACGTGCTCTCTAATAAAATGATACCTGATGTCAATGTGCTTTGTCCTCGAGTGCTGCACAGGGTTGTTGGTGATGGCTATTGCACTTGTGTTGTCACATAAAATAGGAATCTTGTTCAATACAGAGCCATAGTCTCGTAGTTGGTTCCTAATCCACAAGATCTGAGCACAGCAGCTTCCAGCAGCAATATATTCAGCCTCGGCCGTTGAGTTGGAAACTGTTTGCTGTTTCTTGCTGTACCATGAGACTAGCCTGCTTCCTAGGAATTGACAACTTCCTGAGGTGCTTTTCCTATCAACAACACTTCCTGCATAATCTGAATCTGTATATCCGACAAGGTTAAAACCAGATTCTTTAGGGTACCAAATACCTAGATTTGGTGTTCCCTTAAGATATCTTAAGATGCGTTTAACAGCAACGAGATGAATATCTCTAGGATCCACTTGGAACCTTGCACATAAACATGTAGCATACATAATATCTGGTCTACTTGCAGTAAGATAGAGTAACGAGCCAATCATACCTCTGTAGCTTGTGACATCTACCTTAATGGAGTTTTCACATGGTCCAAGCTTGACAGCTGTAGTTGATGGAGTCCTTGCTGATGCAGAATCCTCTAGATTGTACTTTTTGAGGAGTTCCTTGAGATACTTGGATTGACAAATAAATGTTCCATCTAACCTTTGATTTACTTGTAATCCAAGAAAGAACTTCAGCTCTCCCATCATGCTCATTTCAAACTTGCTGTGCATTAACTTAGCAAATCTCTTACAGAGATTATCATTAGTAGACCCAAATATTATATCATCCACATAGACTTGGACTAATATAGTATCATTCTTATGTTTTTTTAGAAAAGAGAGTTTTGTCTATGACACCTCTAATAAAGCTATTTTCAATAAGAAATTCAGAGAGAGTGTCATACCATTTTCTTGGAGACTGTTTTAGCCCATAGATAGCCTTGAAAAGAAAGAAGACAAAATCCATATGATCTGGATCTTCAAAACCAGGAGGTTGCTCTACATATATCTCTTCATCCAGCTTTCCATTCAGAAAGGCGCTCTTGACATCCATTTGATAAATTTTAAAGTTTGAAAATGCTGTGAATGCCAGAAATATCCTGATGGCCTCAAGTCTAGCCACTGGAGCATAGGTTTCATCATAATCAATACCTTCAGCTTGAGAATACCCTTTAGCTACCAGTCTTGCCTTGTTTCTTGTAACCACACCATCTTCATCTAGTTTATTCCTGAATACCCACCTAGTACCAACAGCTTTCTTGTGTACAGGCCTAGGTACCAGTTTCCAGACTTGTTGACTTTTAAACTGATTGAGTTCATCTTGCATAGCAATCACCCAATCTGGATCAGTCAGTGCTTCTTCAATTTTCTTAGGTTCCATCTCAAAAAGAAATCCTGAGAACAGACACTCATTTTGAGTAGCACGTCTAGTTCTGACTCCAACATCTGGATCACCAATAATCAACTCAAAAGGGTGAGCTTTATTCCAGACAGTCTGTCTTGGAAGATTTGATCTTGATGATTCGCCTTGAAATTCATTGTGATGTTGTGTCCTACTAGATGATCCTTCAGCATCTCCCCCTGAGTTGTTGCCATGTTGACTTGAAGATTCTCCGTCAGTAGCAGTGGTATCTCCATTGTTGCCAGAGTTTCCATCACTATTACCTTGAGTATCATCAGGATTAACAGGTTCTTCACCAGCAACAACCTCAGGTTCTTGACCATGTTCTGACTCTGAATCTGACGTATCATCAAACTTCAGTTTCTCAGAAGGATCTTCAGTTTGGATACTAGGGAGTTTAGTGTCATCAAATGTAACATTGACACTTTCAGTTACTTTGTGTTGATCAATGATATACACTCTATATGATCTTCTTCCATATCCAACAAAAATACCCTCATATGCCTTTGCCTCGAACTTACCACGACGATCATCTCCATCCTTGAGCACGAAGCATCTGGCACCAAATACATGAAAGTATTTGATAGAAGGTTTCTGTTCATTCAAAATCTCATAAGGAGTTTTCATGAAGTCTTTGTTGATTAGAGTTCGATTCTGAGTATAACATGCAGTATTGACAGCTTCAGCCCAAAAGTACATTGGAAGACCTGATTCATTTAACATCGTTCTTGCAGCTTCAATCAATGTACGATTCTTCCTTTCTACCACTCCATTTTGCTGAGGGGTTCTAGGAGCTGAAAATTGTCTGGTAATCCCTTTGTCTGTACAGAATCCATTGAGAAGTGCATTCTTGAATTCTGTTCCATTATCTGACCTTATTGCTCTAACAGGGACGTTAGAATCTAACTCAATCATCTTGATATGATCAATCACAACTTGTGGTGTCTCATCCTTAGAGTGAAGAAATAAAACCCACGTATACTTGGAATAGTCATCAACTATCACAAGACAGTAACACTTCTTTGACATAGAAAGGATATTAACTGGACCAAATAAATCCATGTGCAATAATTGCAGAACACCAGTTATGGAAGATGTGTCAGTGCCTTTGTGACTTGCTTTCTTTGACTTTCCTTTCTGGCAAGCCTCACATAGTCCTTCTGGAGAGAATTCCAGCTGAGGCAGACCTCTTACCAATTCTCTTTTGACAAGAGAATTCATTGTTTTGAAATTGAGATGGGAAAGTCTCTTGTGCCATAGCCAACTCTCATCTGACGATGCCTTTGCATAGAAACAATTGACTTCAAGATTGCTTCCAGAGTTCATGTCAGCTACGAACAGATTTCCTTTCCGGATTCCCATTAAGGAGGGTTTTTCACTTTTCTTGTGCAGAATCTGACACTTCAGCTTGTCGAATAAAACATTGTAGCCGTTGTCACAGAACTGACTAATGCTAAGCAGATTGTGTTCAAGTCCTTGCACAAGATATACATTTTCAATGATAACATTTCCAGCTTGCAAACAGCCATATCCCTCCGTTAAACCTTTGCTGTTATCTCCAAAGGTAACCACTGGGCCAGCTTTCTCAACCACATTTGATAGCAGGGCTCTATCTCCGGTCATATGTCTTGACGATCCGCTGTCAAGAATCTACACTACCGGTTGTACCTGTTTAATGCCCTGCAATACAAATGGATTAGAACTTCTTCGGAACCCAAGCTTGGCTGGGTCCGGCATACTTGTAAAATTGGCCTTTATTAGGCAAAACAACATTCTTAATTTCACTATTCTCAACATTCTCAATGACTGAACATTTGACCTTTAAAACAGCCTTATCAAATTTATGTTTAGGCTTAGGCACAAATGTCTCCTTTCTAGCTTTAGGAGGACTAGCAGTCTTAGACCTATCATGCTTTCTATTATTCACATGCTGACGAGGAGTAGTCTTATCATTAGAAACATGCTTACCATTAAAATAAGCAAACAACAGATTAAAAGCACAAGACATACAATCAGGAACACCACATGCTTTATGAGAAGGATTAACAATAGGCAACTTATGCATGGTAGACATGGCATTTGTGTTATCCAACTCATGTGTGTCTGAGTTAGTCTCAGTTGCTTTCACAACCTTGACTGGAACTTTTGACACACTTGTCTTGGAGACAGCTTTCCCATTAGCATTATCTTCAGCACGGATTTCTTCTTGAATAATAAAAGAGGTCTCATCAAATGGTTCAGCAATTGATTCCTTATAGCACATACATGAGGAGGGGAGTTTATGCCTAATTTTCTAATAGCAGCATTGTAATCATAACCTATTCCGTGTGTTTGATTAACAGCTTGCTTATTGTAAAACTCTTTGGACTTCGAACAAGAATTAAAGTAAGCTTTAACCTTAGCCTCAAGAACGGTGATCTTGTCTTTGAGAATAGTTTCGAGTTGTCTATAACAGTCAACTCTATTCTCTAGAAAAGATACTTGATCTTTAAGTTTATCTTGATTAATGTGCACAAGTCTTAATTCATTGACCTCTTTCTCAAGGTCTTTGATTTGTTGATTTAACAATTCATTATCACGACGAGCACAATCTAAGTTACCTCTTAGATGATAAACCATTTCAGCATCAGAAAGTTTTACCTCTTTTCTTGACGATGAGGTGCTTGCATCACTAGCCATGAGAGCAAGATTCCCAACTTCTTCATCTTCACTGTCAGTATCATCCCAGCTTCTTCCCTTTGCCAGGTACGCCCTTTCAGATTTACTCTTCTGATTAGAATCGTAAGAGTTCTTCCTTGCTTGTTTTGGCTTCCTGCATTCTGTGGCAAAGTGTCCCAACTCATTACAGTTGAAGCATCGAATGGTGCTTCGATCAACCATCCCTGTTTTATACCCACCACTGCTGGTGTTAGAGGATGAAGATCCACCTTTCTGGAATCTGTTGTAGTTGGACTTGTACTTGAACTTGGGATTCCTTTTGAATCTGACATTTGAGAATCTCTTGACAATCAGGGCCATTGACTCATCCTCCAATTGCTCCAGTTCTTCCAAGGAATAATAATCATCTCCTGATTGATTTGTAGTAGGAGAATCAAATTCTGCTACTATCACATTATCTTCAACCTTGGAAGACTGTACCATTCTATCTGACTGTTGAGATTGTTGTTGATATAGTGGTTGTTGTTGCTGTTCATCAGCTACTAGAGCAGTAGACGTGCTGACCACTCTTCCTTTCCCGTAAACTTCTTTCTGCTGAATCTGCTCCAACTCATAAGTCTTTAACACACCATAGAGCCTTTCCAAAGAAATCTCACTCAGATCTCTTGCTTCTCTTATGGCAGTGATTCTATGTTCGAGATGAGTTGGCAGTGTCAAAAGGAACTTTTTGTTGACCTCCCTGATGGAATAGTATTTACCATTAATGTTCAGGTTGTTGATCAATGCATTGTACCTCTCAAACACTTCAGTGATTCCTTCTCCTGGATTGGATTTAAAGTATTCATACTCAGAGGTTAGGATTTCTAGTTTGTTCTCCCTAACTTCCTCTGTGCCTTCATTAATAATCTCAATAGTTTCCCAGATATGTTTGGAATCTTTACAATTCATCACATGTCTATTCATTAGGGGATTAAGGGAATCTACTAAGATTAATTGAAGGCTAGCATCCAGGGAAGCTTCTTCTATTTCAGCAGGAGAGAAGTCCTCAGGATCCTTCACATAAGTTCTCGCTTTGGTGATCACCACATCATTTTCTATTACCTCTGGTTCAATAACCATAGGTATTTTTGGACCCTTCTTCAACACTTGCAAATATTTGGGATTAGCAACCTGTAAAAACAGTAGCATCTTCTTCTTCCACATAACATAATTTTCTTTATCGAAAAGTGGAATTTTAACGGTTCCAACTTTTTGTGTAGTCATTATGAATTTTTTGAGTGAATAAAAAATTCAAGAAGTGAAAGAAACACAAAAGTCTAGGATCTAGATTTGTACGTTAATCAGAAGGCTCTGATACCAATTGTTAGGTCCCAATTTGTTTGTAGAAGGGGGGGTTGAATGCAAACAATACCGTTTAGTCGAATAAAATGCGGAATAAAATTGTGAAACAAAATTCAAGTTAAATAAAACTTTTATTAAACTTGAAAGGTGTTACAACTACGGTATCGGTTACAAGGGATTAATCTCAAATCAATTATTACAAATTTAGAATAAATTCGACATGAACTTTTTCTATTTTTGTAATTAAAAGATCAAATGCTAAAAGCGATTTGAGATTAAGTTCTAGGGATTTTAATCCGCTAGATTGATACACAAGAACAAGATAAGTATTTCTAGTTGATTGGATATAACTTTACAATCTAGAAATTGATCTTGAAGTTGCAGAATAGATGTAATATTTTTCTGCTTCTTTTTCTCTTTTGTTCTTCTGTATGTTCTGTTTTTGCTGAGTTTTTGGATAATCTTGTCTTCTGCTTCTTTTGTTTCTTTTTAAGTAAACAGCCGAATGCAAATGAACTGCAATGACAATCCTTTGAACCAGCATGACTTTCGGTATGACAATTGATTGTCATACCGATTGTTACATAAGTACAATTCAGATTGTCTTGCAAAGATTAATAACAGATTTTTTTAATCTAATAAAAATTCTAACAAGACAATTAAATGAATTAGCATGACTTTCGGTATGACTATTGATTGTCATACCGATTGTCATACTAATACAATCAGTTTGCCTTATTTCAATTTAAATAGATTTTAAACCAATTAAAATTCTGTAATTCCTTAATATTAATTCTAAATTAATTAATCAATTTAATTCAATTAATTAATAAATTAATCCTTGCAGATATAATTTATTTTCTTAATTAAATTATATGACTTAATTAATTAATGGAGAATTAATACTAACCCTGAGCAGCAACCATTCTTCTGACAATCTTCTGAAAGTCACTGAGACTTATGAATCAATTCCGTCACTTCAATGCTGACACTCGATGTACTGTCTGGTTCATGAGTGACTAACTTTCGTGACGTTTCTTCATGTCTTGACTTTGTTGTTCTGATTGAATCCTTGTAATAAATGATACCTTGACGAGATCTCTGTCACTTGATTAAATCCACGATCTTGATTTATATCACTGAGGCATGATCAAATTCTTGAACTTCTTCCAGTGAATCTTCAAGTCTGCAGATGAACAATGTTTCTTTATTCTTTGACAGATGTTACTTTGTGAGATCTCTCTGATGATTGATCCACTATTTACTTATTACATTCTTATTTGAGTTGAGTTAAATACTCGAATAAACGAGTAGGCTATGACATATGCCTTTCACTTCTAGTTCAATTATTTTTATAAAGATTATTCTTTATGGGAATATTATTTAAATAATAATATTCAGATATTTTCTAATATATCGGGACTGATTTATTTCATTAAATCAGCTTTACTCCAAACATTCTTAAAAATGTTTTCGAGTCTTCAAAATGATTTTAAAAGTTAGAGCGGATCCCAAAACTCGTTTTCCGATTTAAGATCTTCCTTTCGAAGGAGACTTGAATATTCACTCAAAAATCTTGGGGATCCGGCTCTGTGGTGTATTTTATATTCGCAACATGGTTGCTGTTTTGAGAAAACAATTTGATTACTTGCCCAATGTTCGGGAAGTAAGTCCATCTGATTGAGTCGGCATAAGCGACAGGCCGGGGTACGGTCTATAAAGTGTAAGTGGCTGGGTGGCAGTCCATCAACGCGTGAGTGGCCGGGTAACGGTCTAGCGCGAGGTCCTAATGCGGCCAGGGTGATGACCGGTGAGGAATTCATCCATCTACAGTAGAAAAGGTTACTTATTGGTATCTTTGCCTGATCAGCAAGATATCTGGTTTATGCCAAAATTCTTTTCCTTTCCAAAATTCATTGGATGTTTCAAACTCTGTTCATACTTTACATAACAGAGGTTCCAGGAAATGTTTAAGAGATATATATGTGGATATATATATATCGGGACTTAATGAAGTATCTCGTAACTTCATTATTTATAATGATATTCAAAGATTGAATCTATTCAAATCTTGTCTTGTAGTCTCATCTATGTGATGAACCTTTGAAATTAATTATAACTTGAACGGTGGTAGTTCAAGTAGTATTTGGAAAAGATATAAGTATATTGGAGTACCTTATAACTTCATCTTTTAAACTTATATCTAGTTAATAATTGTCTTATGAATGACAAAGATTTTCAGAAAAACGTTGAGACAAGGTTAGATATATTAGATCACCTTGCAACGATATTTTTATACAGTTATACACTGGAACTCTGTGTATATTATGCATGGAAGAGGACTTCCCATATTTTGAAAAGTATATATATATATATATACTGAATATTTTGCGACTTCATCGCAACAAGATATCAACTTAGTTCATTTCTTTTGACCAAGACTTTCATGAGTACTATGAGAAGGCTCATATATTGTTAATCATTATACATATTATTTTGGTGGGCTTGCTGCTCACCCTTGCTTTATTTCTTCATCACACAACAACAGTTAGGAAAGATGGCTAGACTCCAGCAGACCCAGCGCAAGCGCGTGGGAAGCGTCCCGCGTCTTCCCGTTGATGTTATAGCTGCTATAGCTGCAGAGGTAGATCTATTGTAGATCAGACCATCTACTTTTGAGAATCAATTATGTATAATTATAACTTGTGGCAGATAATGGCAATTAACTGTAAATTTATCAAGTAATCATTTTGGGTTATAATAACTTTTAAATTGTGGATTCAAAGACTTGTACTTATTTAAATTTCATCTCTGAGACTATAATGGGTTGTGGTGTGTGTTAGTGTGGGGTCATAGCATAAGGTTATTTATTATTAATTAAGTGAAGTGATATTGTGGAAAGAAAGACCGTGACGACCCGGATCCCCGACCCCAGATCTGGGGGTGTTACAGAAATGGTATCAGAGCCAAGCGTTATAAACCTTAGAGATGATGTGACGTTAAGATAATAAGTTCACTAAGATAATAAGAACTCTTGCCAAGTTCCTAGTCGGGCTACCTAACGTAGTACTGACAGTTAAAACCCTTATGGGAACCCTTATAAATATCGTGATAGTAGCGTAGTTCGTTATCGTATATGATAGCGGGATTCTGAACCCTGAGGTTGAGGAGCAACAATGCGATGATGTTTATTACTTATTAGAGATCAGATTATGGATCCGATAGAGCGTCCTAACACGGGATCGGATGATGTTCATGTTGAGGGTGTTGTCCATGTTGAGGATGTTGTCCTAGAAGGGATAGTTGCTGAGGAGGATCCCATGGAGGATCCTGACAAGAATGAATAAAGGACCACTGATGAATTGATAACCATGGTTTGGTCGACTACCAGAGGTAGGATTGGCCGGTCACTACCGGAGGTTCGTTCAAGTTGTAAAGATAGTAGCCCCTTTAACGCGGCTTACTCGTAAGACTGAGAAGTTCGAATGGACAGAGAAATGCGAGAACAACTTTCAAGAACTGAAGCAGAGGTTAGTGATGGCCCCTATGCTGGCGTTGCCGGATGGAAAAGGAGATTTTGTGAAGTGTAGTGACGCTTCGCACAAGGGCTTAGGGTGCGTGCTTATGCAGTACGGTAAGGTAATCGCGTACATGTCAAGACAATTAAGGTAATATGAAATTCGATATCCCCGCTCATGAGCTTAGGCTCGTGGCAATAGTTTACCCTAAAGATTGGAGGCACTACTTGTATGGAGAGAAGTGCGAGAATTACCTAAGCCATAAGTGCTCTAGTACATTTTCACGTAGAAAGAGCTCAACATATGCCAGAGGAGGCAGTTAGAGCTAATCAAGAATAATGATTGGGAGATTCTTTATCATTCGGGGAAAGCCAATATGGTGGCTGATGCCCTTAGTAAAAAAGGAGAGACTCAAGATGATAATGTCTTTTGGAGAGATTATAAGAGATTTTGAGAAAATGGAAATAGAAGTGAAGGTAACCGGAGCCGGTACCGAAAAGCTGTTTGAGATTGCAATACAGCCCGAATTATTGGAAAAGATCATATTGTGCCAGAAAAAGTTATGAATGAAGGCAGAGAGCCAACAATTAGATAAAAGATTAATATCGAGAAAGATGATAAGGGAATAATGAGGTATTCCTATAGAATTTGGGTTTCGAAAGTTCAAGAGCGTAAGGATGAGAACTTAGATGAGAGCCATAGTTTGAGGAATAAGATTTAGAGCAAACCCTAAACGTGATAGTCAGGGAGGTCGCCATCAAGATAGAAGGAACCCATGACATAATAGAGTGGAAAATGAGGATTTTAAATTAAAAGATGACCCCAATTATGGGGAGTAGGATGAAACATTTCATACTAAGGAAACAGAAAGTCGAGTAAGGAAAGGAGACCTGAGACGGTACTCCTATACGGCAATTCATGGACCTGTCTAAAAAGAACTTAGACTATTATCCCCAACCACCACCCTGAGGAGACAGTGCGGTGAGAAATTCTTTCAGGACCTGTAAGTCTCTAAGCTCTCAGAGTTCCAAGGAACAGGTTGACCTAGTCGAGGCAAGAGCCTGGCTAAAGGAAATAGAGGAATCATTTGAGATTCTAAATGATTGACGAACCACAAAGGACTGTTTTTGTCACTTACCCTCCTAAGAGAGAGGCCACCCGCTGGTGAAAGACCAAGAAAGGCACGGAGCCAGAGGTTATGATAAACTGATTAAAGTTCAGCCAATTGTTTTCGGGAAAGTAATTCCCAAGGTTATGGAGAGAGTGTAAAAGCTTTAGAGCCAGAACAAAGGCAGACGAGTATGATGAATGGTGCATTTAAGTTGTAAAAGTTGTCAAGATTCGTTCTAAGGGCACGAATCCAGAATGACGGGATGTTTGAAATCAATGCTTATGTTGTGTTGGTTCATGAAATAACGATAAGAGAAAGGAAAATAAAAAGAAACTAAAGTGGAAAGGAATATAAAGGCAATAGAGTTTGAGGAATGATAAAGGAATTGGGTATGAGGAAACCCTAAAGACTCGTAGCAATAGAAATAGAAAAGTATGTAATCGTCAGGATGAGGGTGATTCACCATGAGTTAAAATTGCTGGGTGAAGGCATACGAGATACATATATTTTATCCCTAGTAAGTTGGGAGGATTCGAGGAAACCTAGAGATAATTCGAAGGATAAATAATGAGACGCGGATAGACTAAGGGGATAAGGAAGTAAGAAATTAGGAAAAATTGGATGAAGGAAGTGACCTTCAAGAAGGTGAAATGTAAGACCGGTGGCTTGATACCCAGAAAGGGAGACACCAGGTATGAAAGATATCCCAACATTGAGGTGACTGTTGAGATAAACAACAAAAGTAAACACGGAATTATTAAGAAGAAGTTCACGTTGAACACGACCAATATCTTCCAGAACATCCTTGTTATCGTTACCAAATTAGGCAAGAAAAGCGGATAACCGTTGTTATCTTTTGGGAGGCCATATTGATTGACCTCATGTTGTATACAGATGTTATTGTGAAATTAGGCATATACTATCGAGGTGGGAATGATTGAATAAGACACCCTTATCAGGGATATATGACTTGATTTATCCATGGAAGGATGCAGGTACCTTTTAAAGGTGGAATTAAGGATAGAACATCGGTAACTTAAAATGAATCCTAGGGGAATGCATAAAGGTTGGCTTTTCACCCTTAATAGGGACAGTGTGAGTTTTGACAGGATGAATTGGAAAGGGTTAAGGTAACAACAACCTTTAAGAATCAGTGGAGAAATTTTTCAGAAGAATATAGACAATGGTTCTAGTATTAGTAAATGGTATTGTGATATGCCCTGTATCTAGGGAATACAGGAGGAACGATTGAAGGATAACCTTAGAGGTTTTACAAGGAGAAAGGTAATATTCAAAATTCTCAAGAATAGAAATGTTGATAAAGGAAATATGACGTAATTATAATGTTGCCAAGTGAGGCACGTGTTAAACCACGAGAAAGTATGAATCGAACCAGTAAAGGTCGAAATTGTTCAGGGCAATTAGGACCTAAGATAAAAGATGTTCTAAGTATGATTGAGAGTCAGTCGTGACAGTGATTAACCTCTAAAGATTGAGGCAATAACTTATGGAAAAATGGTGATTTTTTTTTATTCATCAGATATTAAAGAAAAGCATTTTCACATAAGCTGTGATTGAAATAAGGTAGAAAATTTATTTGGAGGTGGTTAAAATGACATTGACTGTAAGGAAATTTTACTATCAGGAAAGGCCAAAGAGGTGGCCGACACTTTAAAGGTAAAAGGATAATTATAGGCGCGTGTGCCAAAAGAATACAGTGATGATGGTTAAAACTGTGAAGGTTGTATTATGGTTTGGAAGATTGACATTCCTTCTGATGACTGTGCAATACCCAACCGTAATAGTAGTTGGTAAATGTTTAATTCGTGTAATCGCCATGAACGGGCTATCTATCTTAGAAGGTCCTATCTTGAGATAAGCCAAGACCATGTTTCAAAAAGGACTAGACGAACCTTTGAGTTAAGTCTTCTATTTAAGGCATATGATTAAGAATGGTATTAACCTGCTATCGTTCCTTTGAGCGAAACTCTTCTGTAATTTTATCTGCTTCATGTCATGTATGTACGTCAGAATCAGGAGTGTACTCCATGAATCATGAATGGTGATTATGTTACCTCCTTAGAAGGATTTGATACGACATGTATGGACTCCGTATGGTTAGATATTAAGACTTCATGGAAAATGAATGACTACAGTAGGTCAGTGGTGGACCATAGTAAGGCAGCAATGATTCTGCGAGTATTGAGCTGATTACAACCGTGAGAGTTGTATTGGAATGGGTGTTGAGATTGAGTACCACTAATCGGGTCGTGGTAGTGTATAAGTTATCATTGATAGACTAATTAAGTAGAGTATCTACCTAGTGAATAATTATTCTTTCTTATCAATAGAGAGTCGTATTATTATACGAGGAAGGTTGCGGTGCAAGCATAGAATTCTAGTAACGATGATGTATAGAATGAGATCCCAGATTCGATTTTCGATGTCAAGGGAGTTTCAAAGGTGATTATGTATAAGCTCGAGGAAGAGTGTGGGTCCATAGAATGATGGACGGGATAGCGAAAATATTTAGGCATGGGAAATACGAGGCTATAATGCTTAATGTTGATTTATATACGTATATGATTTGTTCTCCTATGACAAACCTCTATAGTTCAGAGGTAGGTTCCAAGCCAGATATTTTGTGGCAATATATTTTTTTTTCATATATACAATTCTCTTCAATTCGTTCTTTTCTCTTCTTTTCATTTCATGTAAGCTGAGAAGAACAACCCTTCCAGAAAGGGGAGGTATTGCCGAATGACTATCTATCTGTGTGATAGAAGCCTAGTAGGATACCAGCTATTGTTTAATTGCTTGTCAAGTACTAAAGGCTGGCCACCTTCTGTACTAACTAAGCGATATAACAAGTGTTCATGATCATAGTGATCTCTCAACAAATTCCTTTACTTCTATTTGATTGATCAAATTTTGGAAAATAGAAACAACTGAAAAAGGAGTAATAAAGTGGTGGTAGTATGCGGAATGGAAACACATTCGTGATACTAAGGTTGACGTGGTTATTAAAAGGTTATAGAACGCTAACGAGCAAAAGTATAACCAGTATAATATTAGGAACGGAAGGTAGTAGCGATTACGAACTGGAAAAGAATGGGTATTGAGAAGCAAAAGCTCTAATGCTAAAAGCTATAATGAGAGTATGCAATAGACTTGAAAGAAATTGGAATGATCACTTAACACGGATTGAATTTTCTTACGACAATAGATCATATGTCAGTATTGAGATATCGCCTTATGAGATCCTTGAGGGAAGACAATATCGATCTCCCTTATGTTAGGATGAAGTTGTAGAGCGCAAGATGCTCGGACCAGCAGTGGTCTAAAGGACCAAGGATATGATAGATCTAATCAGAGGACGACTGGTAGTAGCCCAAGATGGACATGATAAGTATGTTGATTTGACACGAAAGGATAAAGAGTACGAAATAGGGGACCTAGTAATGTTATAGGTATCCCTTGGAAAGGATTGATGAGGTTCGGAAAGAAAGGAAAGCTAAGTCTACAATTTGTTGGACCCTCGGATATATTAAGACGTTTGTGAAGTTAGCATATGAGCTAGTCCTACCCCCGAACCTGTAGCAAGTTCATAACGTGTTCCACGTATCAATGTTAAGGAAGTGTAATTCGGATGCCAGACAAATAGGGGCATATGAGCGCATATACATGCAACCCGACGTAACCTATATGGAGCGACCAGGAAGGGTTATAGAGTGAAAAGGAACAAGTGCTTAGGGGAAGGATTATCAAACTAGGCAGAGTTTGGTGGCAGGACCACAATATGGGAAAATTTACTCGAGAGTTAGAAAGTATAATGCTAAGAAAGTATCCCCATTTGTTTTCTATTTGATTCTGGGACGGAATCCTTTTAAGGAGGGGAGACAGTAATAACCCCAATTTTTGGAAATTTTTGAAACCCTTATGAATAGTGTTTTTGCTGAATGAGAAAACTTTTCATGCCACACTATATAGGGGTTCTGATATGGATATTCTGAGATTTTATTAGTACTTTATATGGGATATAAGTGTATGTAAAAATCGTTAGAATCCAAATCCGAACACTTTGATTTTTCCCGGAAATCCACTAGATACGGAAAGAATTGAGAAAAAGGTAACAGGATAAAAAGGATTTAAATTAAAGGATTATAAGAGAGGATCATAGAAGGAATACAATATATTGAGAAAGGTTAAGGGAACCTAAGTAATAAGATCCCGGGTATGATCCCTCAAACGATAAACGAGAACGAAAGTTAAGCGAACCGTATAACAGATCAGCGGTCATTAGGCAAACAATTAAAAGCTAATCAAAGGGATTAGTGGGGATGATGTCATCCAACCAATAGAAAGAGGACAAAGGAGGGGTGATGACATCACAAAGTGATGTAGGCATGACATGGGAAGGAAGGAGGTGTGGTTGAATGAGAACCACACAAATTCAAGGGCAACAAGGTAATTGACTAAATCAAACAACAAAAACCAACCAACCAAAAGCAAAACAAGGCAAAACACAAAAATCTCTCTTCTTCTTCTTCATGCTCTCGGCCCATTCCTTAAAAAATGAAGATCCAAGCTCCACCACTTACTATTTAGCAAGGTAATTATCTAAGCTTCCCCATGGATAGTTACATACTTCCTATAAGTTTAAGCTTCTAATTCCAAGCCAATCTTTTTCTATAAATCATGGAAGAAGATGGTGAATAGTGTTTTTCAAGAAATAAAATTTGTGTTCTTGAAGGTTTGTTTAGATTAAGCTTGGATAAGGACTTTAAGGGTGATTCCAAGCCATTCTCTTGATTCTCCACTCTCCAAGGAAGGTATAACTTCTCAAACCCTTAGTATTAAGTTTTGTTGGTTTGGATTTCATAATGTTAGATGATGGGTTAGTGTAATGAGTGTGTACTCATAATAGAGCTTTGTTTAGTAAGTGGTTTTGTTGATTTTGGAGTTAGGAGTGATGCTTGTTAGATTTGAAGTTCTTGGTCACTTTTTTTGACTTGGTTTAGATGAATAAATTGGTAATATTGAGTTGATTGGGGGCTTTTGTAATGTAGTTTAGATGGAGGTTTGATTGGGTTGTGAATTGCAGTTGAAATTGTGGTTGTTTGAATTGGTTTAAATTTGGGAAATCGCGTAAACATAGCCGTCGTAACGTCCGATTTTCTGTAGACTGTTTTTGTGCATAACATTAGGACCCGAGAACCCCCTGCTAGATTATGACCACTGCCATGTTTAGATAGCTCATGTGACGAGCTTCGTTTTGATATGAAGTTCGTTCGATTCCGATGCACGGTTTAGGAGAAACGACCGTTTCAAGTAACGGCGTTTCGCGAACGAAACTTTTCCCCTCGCCTTACTTTGAAACATAGGTTAAAGACCGAAAAGGGTTAATTAATGTATGAAACATTTATGGTAAGTGTGTTAGGCAGTTGGTAAGACACTCGCGAAGGAATCGCTTTAAAACTCGTAAAGGTTAAATTATTAAAAATGGTGGAGCCGAGGGTACCCGAGTGACTTAAGCGAATCAGTGAGCGCAAAACAAGCGTTAGAGTCTAAGTTAGTTAAAGTATAGATTTACAAGTGTTTGGTTTAATTCCAACTTACTTGTTGCTTATAGGTTACCAGACTCGTCCCGAGCCATTCGTAACCCCCAGTCGCTCAGGCAAGTTTTCTACCCGTTATACTGTTGTTGTGATGAATATATGTATATGCATTATCTTGCGATAGATGCATGTTGGTTAATTAGCAAATGTTGCGATATATTGAAGCATGCTGATATGGTATATATATGCATGTCTGTTTCGTATTCTTGCCATATATATTTGTTGGTTCAGTTGATAATACCTATGCTAGAGAATAGCAGTAATTTGCATATACCCTTAGTATAGGGACCCAAAGGTGAAAACATTTTCTAAAACCGGGAGTCGAGGATCCCGAGTAGATTTTATATATATATATATTTTTATATATATATATGGTTATAGTTTTCAAAACTATTAATCGAATAAGGTTTATTCGATAATTTTATTTTATTAATGAATATTATCTTGAATATTCATTCGAGGGCTTATGACTCCTTTTATTTTATTAATTGAATATTATTTGAATATTCATTTGAGGATGTATGACTCCTTTATTTTATTTAATGAATATTATTTATAATATTCATTCGAGGTATTATGACTCCGCTTATTACTGAAATATATTCTTTATTTTATTAAAGAATAAGGTGTTAATAATCAAACTTATTTTCGATTATTCAAATAAAGATAATACTTTCATATAAGTGTATCTTTGGTTATTTAATACTCGTTTGAAGTATAAGTTTTAAAACTTCTAGTTCAATTATTTTTATAAAGATTATTATTTATGGGAATATTATTTAAATAATAATATTCAGATATTTTCTAATATATCGGGACTGATTTATTTCATTAAATCAGCTTTACTCCAAACATTCTTAAAAATGTTTTCGAGTCTTCAAAATGATTTTAAAAGTTAGAGCGGATCCCAAAACTCGTTTTCCGATTTAAGATCTTCCTTTCGAAGGAGACTTGAATATTCGCTCAAAAATCTTGGGGATCCGGCTCTGTGGTGTATTTTATATTCGCAACATGGTTGCTGTTTTGAGAAAACAATTTGATTACTTGCCCAATGTTCGGGAAGTAAGTCCATCTGATTGAGTCGGCATAAGCGACAGGCCGGGGTACGGTCTATAAAGTGTAAGTGGCTGGGTGGCAGTCCATCAACGCGTGAGTGGCCGGGTAACGGTCTAGCGCGAGGTCCTAATGCGGCCAGGGTGATGACCGGTGAGGAATTCATCCATCTACAGTAGAAAAGGTTACTTATTGGTATCTTTGCCTGATCAGCAAGATATCTGGTTTATGCCAAAATTCTTTTCCTTTCCAAAATTCATTGGATGTTTCAAACTCTGTTCATACTTTACATAACAGAGGTTCCAGGAAATGTTTAAGAGATATATATGTGGATATATATATATATCGGGACTTAATGAAGTATCTCGTAACTTCATTATTTATAATGATATTCAAAGATTGAATCTATTCAAATCTTGTCTTGTAGTCTCATCTATGTGATGAACCTTTGAAATTAATTATAACTTGAACGGTGGTAGTTCAAGTAGTATTTGGAAAAGATATAAGTATATTGGAGTACCTTATAACTTCATCTTTTAAACTTATATCTAGTTAATAATTGTCTTATGAATGACAAAGATTTTCAGAAAAACGTTGAGACAAGGTTAGATATATTAGATCACCTTGCAACGATATTTTTATACAGTTATACACTGGAACTCTGTGTATATTATGCATGGAAGAGGACTTCCCATATTTTGAAAAGTATATATATATATATATATACTGAATATTTTGCGACTTCATCGCATTAAGATATCAACTTGGTTCATTTCTTTTGACCAAAACTTTCATGAGTACTATGAGAAGGCTCATATATTGTTAATCATTATAGATATTATTTTGGTGGGCTTGCTGCTCACCCTTGCTTTATTTCTTCATCACACAACAACAGTTAGGAAAGATGGCTAGACTCCAGCAGACCCAGCGCAAGCGCGTGGGAAGCGTCCCGCGTCTTCCCGTTGATGTTGTAGCTGCTATAGCTGCAGAGGTAGATCTATTGTAGATCAGACCATCTACTTTTGAGAATCAATTATGTATAATTATAACTTGTGGCAGATAATGGCAATTAACTGTAAATTTATCAAGTAATCATTTTGGGTTGTAATAACTTTTAAATTGTGGATTCAAAGACTTGTACTTATTTAAATTTCATCTCTGAGACTATAACGGGTTGTGGTGTGTGTTAGCGTGGGGTCACAGCATAAGGTTATTTATTATTAATTAAGTGAAGTGATATTGTGGAAAGAAAGACCGTGACGACCCGGATCCCCGACCCCGGATCTGGGGGTGTTACAAATAACACGTCAAACAATCAATGATATATCATTTATAAAGGAGTCTCGGGTCATAAACAGGCTTTCGGGTATTTAAAATGATTTTTGAAACATTTTTCGGAATTAAAACAGGTTGTTGGATCAATTTCAGAGTAATAAACAGGGTTCGGTTGGCCAAATCTGGCTTCAAAACAATTTTATAATAATTATCGAGCCTTGAAAACAATTTAAAATAATATTTTAAAGCTCGAAATTATTTTTCGGAATTTTTAAATCATTTTTAAATAATTAAATCTAATTAAATAATTAATTAAAATCAATTAATAATTAATTAAAGAAATTAATCAATCAATATTCGAATTAATTGACCAATTAATCAATGAAATATTAACTGAAATTAATTAACTAATTAATTCAGATTTATTTTTGAATTAAAAACAATTTTTAGAATTAAAATAATAATTATTGGAATTTTTGGAAATTAAAAACAATTTTAAAATGATTATTATAAAAGAAATCCTATTTTTGAAATTAATAAAACAGAAATACTATTTTTACAAGTTTGTAAACAGAAATCTTATTTTTAAAACTTATAAAAATACAGGGACTAAAGTGTAAGGTTGATCAAACTACAGGGGTTAAACTGTAGTTTGACCACCTTCTTCACCATGTCGCCGGCGTCGCCATTGCCAGCGACACCAAGCTCGCCGAAAACGTGACAGAGGCCTCGAGTGGCCGTGAAACACTCCAGAATTCAAGAATAAACCATATGCAATTCAATTATGTAAATATAATCTGCAAACACATCCGAAATCGATCGAAACAATCGAAACAAAAACTCCCCGCCAGCGAGTTTATATAAAAACCAGCGAAACATCAAACGAAAACTCCGTTCGATCCAGGAATCGTCTGATAACGTGCTATATATGAATAGATTGCAAATTTCAAGGGGAACAAAACCCACCCCTTTAGAACATCTGATAATCCCTAAATAAGAAACCCCCAATTTTAATCAAGAACATTCAAACGAATATAAACCATAATTATACAATTCAAGAACCAAACCCTAATTTGAACATGTTATTGAACTCCAAATCGATCATATGACATACCAAAATGATCAGGAAGAAAAGATCTACAACATGCAAGCATCAAATCATCCAAACAATAACTTAGACAAAAATTCACACTTTTAATTCTTAATAATTCGAATATAAACTAGTTTATAGGAAAATAACCGTTGATTCTCGTTTGAAATTGATGGCTGAATCAGATAGGAAATTTTTCTGGCTTCGATTCGAGTATATGCACGCCTTAATCCGATATCGGTAACGCCTCCGAATTTGTGTTTGATTACGAAGAACATTTTATAATTATAGTATTTTCTCTGTAAAAACTCTGTAAATACTGTTCGCAAATGATTTATGGTATGAAATAAAATACGGTAAAGGCTATTTATAATTACGGAAAATTAGTATCCCGTTGGATCATTCCAGATATAAAATGGTACATTTATTTGTAAAAACTGATCCAAACGGTACCAGTTTTCGGGATAAATATCCAAATCAGTACAATTTGTACTGCGGTCTTGGTCTCAGCGCCTGGTTATACGTATTACGAGGTGATAATTGTGATAGTTTATTAAAAAGATCCTGTTTATCGAAAATACGAGTTTTATTGATTTACCGAAATGAATAATATATCGAAAATATTACGCCGGGACCCGCGCAGGACAAACCGTACGCCGGATCGAAAAAGTCGAAACATGGAAAATGCTCGAAATATTGAAATTAGGTTAGGAAGGAGTTCTTGGTAGAGTTTCGGGTTATCAAAACGTAAAAACGGATGACGTCGGTTGGTTCCCGATTGTATAAAATAGTTTTTAAATACTCGGAATTTTTTTTTATAAAATCTATATATTTCCTATAAAATCATAAATCATCATAAAAATAAATAGGAAGATATGACAATTATCTATATTTTATTTTGGACATATAAAAATTAAAATACTCAATTAATATTATTTTTAAACATCCAAACACATTTAACACTTAACAAATAATTCACAGAATAGATATTGAACGTATATAATAATTATTTATCAGCAAAAATAATTACACGATATATCCCGGATATTACAGTGGTAGGTGCTGATGGTTGGACATCAGGATATAGTACAGTGTATGTAACTGGATCCCGGATATTACATCCTTCCCCTCTTAAAAGGATTCTGTCCTCAGAATCTCCTAAGAAAACAAATGAGGGTACTTTGTTCTCATATCACTTCGAACTCCCAGGTTGACTCTTCAACCCTTGGGTTTCTCCACAATACTTTTACTAACTTTACCACTTTATTTCTCAATACTTTCTCTCTTTCTTCTAGAATCTCTATCAGACTCTCTACATATGACAAATCTTCCTGAAGCTCTATTGGCTCATATTCTATTACATGCCTGGAGTCTGGATTATACTTCTTAAGCATCGATACGTGAAAAAAATTGTGAATGTGCTCCATGTGCGGAGGTAACGCCAACTCGTAAGCTACTTTGCCAACGCGCTTTAGAATCTCGAAAGGTCCGATATATCTTGGGCTCCGCTTTCCTTTCTTTCCAAATCTCGTCAATCCCTTTCCACGGTGATACTTACCAAGCTTCCTTCTTCGAATTCCATATCTTTCCTTGATTGATCTGCATACTTTCTTTGACGGTCTTGTGCTGCTATCAATCTCTTCTGGATAACTTCAACAACTTCCTTCATTTGTTGTACTAATTCAGGTCCAAGTATTTTGCATTCTCCTACTTCGTCCCAATACACTGAAGATCTGCATTTGCGTCCATAAAGGGCTTCATAGGGTGGCATCCCAATACTGGCGTGATAACTGTTGTTGTAAGCAAATTCTACCAGAGGTAAATGCTCGTCCCAACTTCCTTTGAAATCAGTAGCACAGACACGTAACATGTCTTTAATTGTCTGGATCGTTCTTTCACTCTGGCCGTCCGTTTGTGGATGGTAAGCCGTACTCATATTCAATCTTGTTCCCAAACATTCTTGAAAACTCTTCCAAAAGCTTGAATTAAATCTCGGATCTCGATCAGATACAATAGATACAGGAACTCCATGACGAACTACATTTTCCTTCAAGTACATATGGACCAACTTGTCGAGTGAAAATCTTTCATTATAGGCAGAAAATGAGCTGACTTGGTAAGTCTATCCACTATAACCCAGATGGCATCATGATTAGCCCTTGTCCTCGGTAATCCAACTATGAAATCCATGGCAATATGTTCCCACTTCCATTCTGGAATCTCTGATGGATGTAGCAATCCACTTGGTCTCTGATGCTCAGCTTTAACTCTCTGACATGTATAACATCTGTTAACCTATTCCGCAATTTCCCTCTTCATATCTGGCCACCAATAATTTTCCTTTAAATCTCTGTACATTTTGGTACTCCCTGGATGGATTGAATACCTCGAGTTATGAGCTTCCTGTAAAATTTCATTCTTCAACTCCGTTACTGGTGGAATCCAAATTCTAGAAGAAAACCTAAGAATACCTTGATCATCCTTTTGCGTGCACAATTCTTCACCTACCAAACGATTTATGTCCTGATCCATCACTTCTTCTTGGCACTTCTTTATCTTCTCTAACAACTCCGGCTGGAAAGTCATACTATACACTTTCGCTTCATCAGGCTTGCAGACTCTAATCTCCAATTCCAGTTTCTGAAATTCCTTATATATCTCTTCGGGTACCGATAACACGTTTAGCTTTTCTTTCCGACTCAACGCGTCTGCTACAACGTTTGCTTTACCGGGATGATAGTTTATCGTGCAGTCATAATCCTTGATCAATTCTAACCATCTCCTTTGCCTCATATTAAGCTCCTTCTGTGTGAATATGTACTTCAAACTTTTATGATCCGTATAAATCTCGCATTTTTCTCCATAGAGATAATGTCTCCAAATTTTCAAAGCGAAAACTATGGCTACTAGCTCCAAATCATGAGTAGGATATTTCTGTTCGTGTGGTTTCAGTTGCCTTGACGCATACGCAATTACTTTATCGTGCTGCATCAGAACACATTCAAGTCCTTTATGAGAAGCATCGCTATAGATTACGAAATTTCCTTGATCGTCGGGAAGTGCAAAATAGGTGTCGTGATTAATCGTTGCTTTAATTCCTGAAAACTTTCTTCGAATTTGTCATTCCATATAAACTTTTCATTCTTTCGTGTAAGCTTTGTTAATGGTGTTGCAATCCTTGAGAAATTCTGAACGAATCGGCGATACTATCCCGCTAATCCCAAGAAACTTCTTACCTCTGTTGGTGTTCTCGGTCTTTACCAATTTGTAATTGCCTAAATCTTTGCTGGGTCCACTTTGATCCCTTCATTACTGACTATGTGTCCTTGGAACTGAACTTCCTGTAGCCAAAATTCACACTTCGAGAATTTAGCATATAACTTCTTTTTCCTTAAAATCTCCAAAGCTGTTCTTAAATGTGCTGCATGATTCTCTTCCGTCTTTGAATAAATCAAAATATCGTCTATAAACACAATAACGAACTTATTCAAATATTCCTTGAAAATTCTATTCATCAGGTCTATGAACACTGCCGGGGCATTTGTCAATCCAAAAGACATCACTAAAAATTCATAATGTCCATACCTTGTCCTGAAAGTTGTCTTTGGTATATCTTCTGGCTTGATCTTTAGTTGATGATATCCCGATATTAAGTCAATCTTGGAGAAGTACTTGGCTCCTTTTAATTGGTCAAACAAATCATCAATTCTGGGTAACATATGTTGGATTTTAATCGCAGCGGAGGCATGGTAAAACACTTTTACACATATAAAATCCAAATAAAAGCATATAAATCATGATTAAAACATATGAATCGATTACTAACCTTTAATAGCGATCCAAAAGCAACGATCGGAGATCTTTAGCAGCTGCTCCTCAAACGTGAAGCACTCCACCGGTATCCACCAAGAAAATGATGCTAAGGAGGAGGAGGAGGTGGAGAGAATTAGGTTTTCTGAAAAATTTGGGTTGGAATAAAAATAGGGTTTATAATAGTATATTTATAGGCAAAATTTTCAGCTGAAATTTTCCCATAAAATATTATTATTATTAACCCATTTATTATTCTCATTAATAATCACCTTTTAATTATTAATCCTTTTTCTAAACACTTTAGAAATAATTCTCTCTCTTGATTTAATTTCCAAAATTAAATTCTTAATTAATAATATTAAGAACTTTTCTTAATTAATTTATAATCAATTAAATCTCATTTAATCAATTATTAAATTTACCAATTAATTATTTATTTCATAAATAAATAATTATCAGCCATTATTAATTAATTTCTCCACCATTAAATCATTCTCTTTTTATGGTGTGACCCTGTAGGTTTAATATTAAGCCGATAGTAGAAATAAATAATAATAAAACTATTTTATTGTTATTTATATAAATTCTCTAATTTATTAAATATGATTAGTTAATTAATCATATTTATTCTACATCGTGAGGGATACTTCTCAGCATATCGCGACTATCCGGATAATACGAATTCACTACTTAGAATACCAAGAACCTATTTAGTGAATAGTTACCGTTCAATAAACTCCTTCTACCCTACAATGTCCTGATTAAATACAAGGCATGGATCTTGTGTCAAGCCTATCTAATTTAATCACTTGCTTACCATTTACTATGCTTAGTTCTATGCAAATTAGAAACTCCTTTCTAATTTCATTCACTCTGGCCAGAGATTCCTGAACTAGCATAAGTGGATCAGCCTTGAACATTCGCTTCCTTCACTGGAAGGGGTAGATCCTTTATTGATCATACACTATCTTCGTGTACAAATTCCTATACCCAGTATAGCCCTAATAATTATCCCTCGAGACTAAAAACTAAACCAAAGCATAGTTCAGTGTACACAAGATGACTATGATGACCTCAAGTCTAAGGATACTTGTACAACTATCACTATGTGAACAACTGCTGACACGTGAGTGAACTCCATCAGTTGTTCAGCTGTGCGAGTCATGTTCAGTGAACTTATTCTATAATAAGCACCTACATACTAGCTATAGTGTCACCACACAAATGTCTATGAGAACAGACATCCTTCATAATGAAGCAAGCATAGTATGTACCGATCTTTGTGGATTATTAATTACCAGTTAGTAATCCTATGATCAGGAACTATTTAAGTTTAGAGTTATCATCTTTTAGGTCTCACTATTATGATCTCATCATAATCCATAAAAAGCTTTACTCTAAACTATGGTATATCTTATTTAAACACTTAAATAGATAGAGCCCGTAATAAAAACAAAACAAATCTTTTATTAATATCAATGAAATCAAAACAGATTACATAAAAAGTTATTCCTAAATCCTAATACATGATTGGACTTAGGACATATTCCTTTCAATCTCCCACTTGTACTAAAGCCAATCACTCTGGTATCTAATACCCATCTTGTCTTTATGACGATCAAAGTGACTCTGAGAAAGTGGCTTTGTGAGTGGTTTTACTACATTATTATGTGTGTCAACTCTCTCGACGTTGACATCTCCTCTTTCAACAATCTCCCTAATCAGATGAAAGCGCCGCAGGACATGTTTGGAATTTTTATGAGACCTAGGTTCCTTGGCTTGTGCTATTGCTGCGTTATTATCACAATACAACACAATAGGCTCTTTGACGCTAGGAACAACTCCTAACTCAGAAACAAATTTCCTCATCCAAACAACTTCTTTTACAGCCTCACTTGCAGCTATATATTCTGCTTCCGCTGTGGAGTCAGCCGTTGTCGACTGTTTGGAACTCTTCCAACTTATCGCACCACCGTTTAGAGTAAACACGTACCCTGACATGGATTTGCTATCAATCTCTGATTGAAAACTAGAGTCAGTATAACCCTCTATTTTCAACTCAGATTCACCGCCAAAAACAAGAAAAATGTCCTGAGTCCTTCGCAAGTACTTAAGGATGTTTTTCACTGCTTTCCAGTGGTCTTCACCTAGATTGGACTGATATATGCTCGTCACACTAATTAAATAAGCAACATCAGGCCTTGTACACAATATCGTGTACATGATAGATCCTATTGCTGAAGCATAAGGAATCTTACTCATACGCTCTCTTTCCTCAGGTGTCTTAGGAGACATTTTTTCGGAAAGGGACACTCCATGACTCATCGGTATGAGATCTCTTTTGGAGTTTTCCATGCTAAACCTTTTAAGCACTTTCTGGATGTATGTACCCTGGGTAAGACCTATCATTCTTCTAGATCTATCTCTATAGATCTTCATACCGAGAATGTAGGATGCTTCTCCCAAGTCCTTCATGGTGAAGTTCTTTGATAGCCATACTTTGACTGATTGCAGCATCGGTATATCATTTCCTATAAGAAGTATGTCATCCACATACAATACAAGAAATGTTACCATGCTCCCACTAACCTTCTTGTAGACACATGGTTCATCCATGTTTTTGATAAAATCAAACTCTTTGATTGTCTCATCAAAACGGGTGTTCCATCTACGAGAAGCTTGCCTTAAACCATATATGGTTCGCAGCAGCTTACACACTAGGTGTTCATTTCCCTTGGAAAGAAAACCTTCCGGCTGTGTCATATACACTTCCTCCTCAAGTTCCCCATTGAGGAAGGCCGTTTTCACGACCATTTTCCAGATCTCATAGTCGTAGTAAGCAGCAATCGCAAGCAAAATCCGAATTGATTTTAACAGGGCTATAGGCGAATAGGTTTCATCAAAGTCAATCCCTTGTCTTTGATTAAATCCTTTTGCCACTAGCCTAGCCTTATAGGTCTCCACCTGGCCATCTGCTCCAATCTTTCTCTTATATACCCACTTGTACCCAATAGGCTTAACACCATCAGGCGCTTCAACCAGAGTCCATACTTGGTTGGTATACATAGATTCCATTTCGGATTTCATGGCACTATGCCATTTCTCTGAGTCAACACTACTCATAGCCTCATTATAGGTCTTAGGGTCGTTTTCATCAATGATTGACAACTCATTGTCATTCTCATGACAAGGCCATAATACCTCTCAGGTTGGCGAGACACTCTTTCTGACCTACGAATGGGCTGTTCCACAGAAGGTTGTTCAGTCTGAACAGGTGTTTCCACTTGAACTGTAGTAGTTTGTGCTTCTTGAACTTCATCAAGTTCAATTTTGCTCCCACTGTTTCCTTCAAGGATAAACTCCTTTTCCAAGAAGGTAGCATGTCTGGAGACAAACACCTGATGATCGGTGTAAAAGTAATACCCTAAAGTCTCTTTAGGATATCCCACAAAACTACATTTTACGGATCGAGATTCCAGCTTATCTGGGTCAACTTTCTTGACATAAGCTGGACATCCCCAAATCTTAACGTGTTTAAGACTCGGTTTCCGTTCTTTCCATATCTCATATGGAGTTTGAGGAACAGATTTGGAAGGCACCTTATTCAGTAAATATGCTGAGGTTTCCAATGCGTAACCCCATAGGAATACTGGAAGATTCGCATAGCTCATCATGGACCGAACCATATCTAACAGAGTTCGATTTCTCCTTTCAGATACCCCATTCAACTGTGGAGTATATGGAGGAGTCCACTGGGAGACTATACCATTTTCTTTGAGATAATCTAGAAACTCTCCATTCAAGTATTCACCACCTCGATCTAATCGAAGAATTATAATACTATGTTTGGTTTGTTTCTCCACTTCATATTTATATTCCTTGAACTTTTCAAAGGCTTCAGACTTGTGTTTCATCAAATACACATATCCGAATCTAGATATATCATCTGTGAAAGTAATGAAGTACGAAAATCCTCCCATGGCTTGCGTAGACATTGGTCCACATACATCTGTGTGTACCAATCCTAGCAAATCTGCAGCCCTCTCTCCATGTCCACTAAATGGAGATTTGGTCATTTTACCCAATAGACAAGACTCGCATGTAGGATATGATTCAAAATAAAAGGGGTCTAGTAACCCTTCCTTATGCAATGTCCGAAGTCTATTTTCACTAATATGACCTAGCCTACAGTGCCATAAATAGGTCAGATTTTCATCATCTCATTTTCTTTTATTAGTTTGTTCAATCTGAAGTAAATTATGTCACATATATACAGACCATTATTTAAAGTACCACGTCCATAAAGAATATTATCTCTAAGAATAGAACATTCATTATTCTCAATAATAAATGAAAATCCAACCAAGTCTAACATGGGAATAATATTCCTCACAATTGAGGGAACAAAATAACAATTATTTAAAAAACAATAGTCTTGCCCGTAGGCATATGTAAATGAAATGATTCTACATCTTCAGCAGCAACTCTTGCTCCATTTCCCATCAGTAGAATCACCTCCTCTTCCTCAAGAGTCCTACTTCTCCTTAGTCCCTGCAACAAATTGCAGATATGAGAACCACAGGCGGTATCTAATACCCAAGTAGAAATTTGATTTAATGACATATTCACTTCTACCATGAACATACCTGAATCAGAAGCGATAGTCTCACTACCCTTCTTCTTCTTCAATTCTGCAAGGTAAACCTTGCAGTTCCTCTTCCAGTGCCCCACCTTATTACAGTGAAAGCAAACAACTTTGCTCTTGGGGTCTTCAGCTTTTGGTGGAACCGGCGTTTTCTCACCTACTTTCTTCTTCTTGGAAGGGTTCCTCTTCCTTTTCTTAGGATTGGAACCTTCACCAATTAGAAGAACAGAACTCTTCTTAGGGGGAAAATTCGATTCCGCAGTCTTCAACATGTTGTGGAGTTCAGGCAGGCTGACATCCAACTTATTCATGTGAAAGTTCACAACAAACTGCGAGAACGAACTCGGAAGTGATTGCAAGACCAAGTTTTGGCTCAGCTCCCCATCCATGGCAAAACCAAGTTGTCCAAGACGTTCAATCAAATTGATCATCTTAAGTACATGGTCATTCACAGATGATCCCTCAGACATCCTACAACCGAACAGCTCCTTCGATATCTCATATCGAGCTGTCCTCCCTGCCACATCATACAACTCTTGTAGATGCATGAGGATAGTGTGAGCATCCATATGCTCATGTTGCTTCTGTAGCTCAATGTTCATGGAAGCTAGCATGATGCATTGAGAAACATTTGCATCATCTACCCATTTACGATACACAACATGTTCATCATTATGTGCATCAATAGCAGGTTTAGTAGGCTTAGGTGAGTCAATCACGTATTCCAGCTTCTCAATCCTGAGAACAATTCTCAAGTTTCGAAGCCAGTCAGCATAATTAGGACCAGTCAACTTGTGAGCATCCAGTATGCTCCTGAGTGATAGTGCAGAAGACATAATTTATATTGTAAATCTGTAAATGATAAACACATAACAACACTTAGCAAATATTCAATTTCATTTCAAAACACTATATGAATCGGGTCTTTATTCATAAGTGGCTCCCACTAGTTTATCTAATTTATTCAACCCCCTACGTGAAAAAAATAAGCATTCATAATGCTAGTGGGAATAGGGATCCTACATTCCATTACACAACCCCGGCTATAGCACGAACCGCCATGTAATGTTCAATAGGCAGACAACTCTTGTCAATTACATCTTATGTTATTCCCTAATCAAACTTTAGCCTCTTGAATAATTGAGTCACGGCTGTGGCACAAAAAACTCAATATTCTAAGTCAAGTCTAACCCAACATTCCGTATATTTGAATCAGTCTTCAACGGCCCACGGCTGTGGCACGTACCGACCTTTAGATTCTTATTCAATGTACACATCTTTATATAATAGACAAGTATTTCTTATTTCGAAATCAAAGCCCTCGGCTGTAGCACGAACCGACAATGATTTAAAAATAAGAACTACTTTTCTATCATGTTGGAAGGCTATGACCGACACAAGCCCGTTGTGTCATTGGCCAATTACTACTTGATATTATTTAATTTTAGAGGGATTATATTACGTTACAATCATAATCATATTATAAAGAGATTCTTCCTTTTAAATTAAATATTTCAAATCAATAATCAATAAGCAGATGATTCCCAGATCGGGTGGAGCATTGTCAAGAGGCGTCACTTAATAACCCTTTCTTACAGATAGAAATCTGTTGTTGACAGAATCATCCTTTCTCTCAATATTGAAAATTCATATTCAATTATGTGTTTCATAAACACAAGAATCTCATGATTTTATTCATAATATTATTATTAAGGTTATGAAACAATTTCACTATACTAGATTGTCTAACAGACGCCTTATGTTCATTTAAGTTCACCTAAATCTATCATCGCATGATTGTTATGAATATGTTGTGTACTTGATGATTACCTAAACAAAACATCTAAGTAGATTTTACTTAGTGAAATAATGTAGCACTCGACGGATAAGAGTTTTAGTCCCGACGGATAACTCATTATAGTCTCGACGGATGATTAACTTATTCTCCATCGAGTGAGTAGCTTATGTAATAATAAGTTTGTAGCACAGTGTTGTATGCACCTTTGTATAGAATCTGTAGTAGCATATAAGTCATGTTGACTTTAACTAAATATATAGAATAGGTTGATTAACTGTACATAAGCAATGTCTTGTAATTCTGTATAAGTGAAATGAAGTCAAGTGCCAAAATAGCTACCAACGGATGATTAACAAAGTTTCGACGGATGATCAAATGACTATCAACGGATGTTTAACATAGCAGTCGACGGATGATCAATTAAGTCATCGACGGATAATCAATTAAGTCATCGACGGATGATCTGAAAGTCGACGGATGATCATATCAAGATTCAAACATCAGTTGAACAGTGAAAGCTGACACACAGCCGTTGAGTTGGATACAAGTACACTGTGGAAGCCCATTAACTGGGTAATAGAGGACAAAAAGCAGCAAAGATCAAGACTGTTAGATTTTATATTTGTTCAGTTCTTTTGACTTTGTAATCTTGGTAATATATAAACCAAGAGAGTAGCAAATAGAAATATAACTGAGATAGCTAAGAAACAACAACAGAGAAATCTTTGTAAGCACTATCTTTAGCATTTCCTATGTTCTTAGTAGTTCTATTTTTGTAAGCAGCTGTGAGCATTTCTGCACATAGAGTCCTCTCGATATATTAAATATATCTCTGGTGGAATTGTTTAAATCCACCAGAAAGTTTTTAAAGACTCTTATTTTTAATTACTTATGTTTTGATTCATTCAAGTTTATATTCCACATTGTGCTAATCAAAACAGATATATCAATAATCGAGTTGAACATTTTTATTTCAAGAAAAAGGTTCAAGAATTCCATTCAACCCCCCTTCTGTAATTCTTGCTATATTGTTAAGGGACTAACAATAAACTAAGCATATATCACATATATCAACATGAATAAACATCAAGGTAGGCATGTTACATCATCTAGCATATTGATCTAAGCATTATACATCTCTATGTATCACATAAAGCATTTAAAAGCAGTTAAAACAGTTAAAAACAGCTTTAAAACACTTTCGGAAATATAAACAGTTCAAAACTTTTATATAAACTAAAATTTTATCACTCCATTAGATCTGTCTCGGAAAAACGAATCCAACGATATATTGCACGCCTAAAACGGAGTTACGAAACTCCCAGAAATCAAATTTAAAAATAACAGACGGGCTGTAACGCATTACAGGAACGCGTTACAAGCCCTGTAATGCATTCTGGTAATGCGTTACAACTGTTTTAAGCCATTAAAAGGTGTAACGCATTCCGTGAATGCGCCATAGTGTGTAACGCATTCCCGGAATGCGCCACACCCTCCCGCGCGCGCGTGCGCTACACGCGCCTGTAGCTGCCGCCTGACAGCTTCTCGAACTCCGTGCAGCCGTACCTGACTTCTCTGTCTTCTCTTTGCTTCCGTGCCATCAGTACAGCAACCACAGCAGATATATATATACATACTTACAATTTATATATATATATACATGATTATTTAATTACGAATTTAATTGCAAGATCTTCAAAAATTCATAATAAAAAATCTATACATCATAAAATTCTGAAAAAAATACCCAGACGATCTACAACACTTGTAGAACCCAGATCAACATTCAAAATTATTCTGAGAAACGATTTCTCATCAGACATAATTAATCCATAATATAACTTGTAAAAATCATAATTAATTCATACAAGCACATAAAATTCTGAAATTTTTACCACAGATCTATATGCATACAACCTATGCTCTGATACCAATGTTGGATTTTAATCACAGCGGAGGCATGGTAAAACACTTTTACACATATAAAATCCAAATAAAAGCATATAAATCGTGATTAAAACATATGAATCGATTACTAACCTTTAATAGCGATCCAAAAGCAACGATCGGAGATCCTTAGCAGCTGCTCCTCAAACGTGAAGCACTCCACCGGTATCCACCAAGAAAACGATGCTAAGGAGGAGGAGGAGGTGGAGAGAATTAGGTTTTCTGAAAAATTTGGGTTGGAATAAAAATAGGGTTTATAATAGTATATTTATAGGCAAAATTTTCAGCTGAAATTTTCCCATAAAATATTATTATTATTAACCCATTTATTATTCTAATTAATAATTAAAACACCTTTTAATTATTAATCCTTTTTGTAAACACTTTAGAAATAATTCTCTCTCTTGATTTAATTTCCAAAATTAAATTCTTAATTAATAATATTAAGAACTTTTCTTAATTAATTTATAATCAATTAAATCTCATTTAATCAATTATTAAATTTGCCAATTAATTATTTATTTCATAAATAAATAATTATCAACCATTATTAATTAATTTCTCCACCATAAAATCATTCTCTTTTTATGGTGTGACCCTGTAGGTTCAATATTAAGCCGGTAGTAGAAATAAATAATAATAAAACTATTTTATCATTATTTATATAAATTCTCTAATTTATTAAATATGATTAATTAATTAATCACATTTATTCTACATCGTGAGTGATGCTTCTCAACATATCGCGACTATCCGGATAATATGAATTCACTGCTTAGAATACCAAGAACCTGTCAGTGAATAGTTACCGTACAATAAACTCCTTCTACCCTACAATGTCCCGATTAAATACAAGGCATGGATCTCGTGTCAAGCCTATCTAATTCAATCACTTGCTTACCATTTACTATGCGTAGTTCTATGCAAATTAGAAACTCCTTTCTAATTTCATTCACTCTGGCCAGAGATTCCTGAACTAGCATAAGTGGATCAGCCTTGAACATTCGCTTCCTTCACTGGAAGGGGTAGATCCTTTATTGATCATACACTATCTTCGTGTACAAATTCCTATACCCAGAAGAGCCCTAATAATTGTCCCTGGAGACTAAGAACTAAACCAAAGCATAGTTCAGTGTTCACAAGATGACTATGATGACCTCAAATCTAAGGATACTTGTACAACTATCACTATGTGAACAACTGCTGACACGTGAGTGAACTCCATCAGTTGTTCAGCTGTGTGAGTCATGTTCAGTGAACTTATTCTATAATAAGCACCTACATACTAGCTATAGTGTCACCACACAAATGTCTATGAGAACAGACATCCTTCATAATGAAGCAAGCATAATATGTACCGATCTTTGCGGATTATTAATTACCAGTTAGTAATCCTATGATCAGGAACTATTTAAGTTTAGAGTTATCATCTTTTAGGTCTCACTATTATGATCTCATCATAATCCATAAAAAGCTTTACTCTAAACTATGGTATATCTTATTTAAACACTTAAATAGATAGAGCCCGTAATAAAAACAAAACAAGTCTTTTATTAATATCAATGAAATCAAAACAGATTACATAAAAAGTTATTCCTAAATTCTAATACATGATTGGACTTAGGACATATTCCTTTCAACATATACTTGTTCTTAATTGTAAGCTTGTTGAGCTCCCTGTAATCGATGCACAGTCTCATGCTTCCATCCTTCTTCTTGACAAATAGTACCGGTGCACCCCACGGGGATATACTGGGTCTGATTACTCCTTTCTCTAACAACTCTTGCAATTGCTTTGTTAGCTCCTTCATCTCAACGGGCGTCATTCTGTACGGGGCCTTGGATACTGGTTCTGTTCCAGGTGCTAAGTCAATTGCAAACTCAATTTCTCTGTCTGGAGGAAGTCCTGGTAACTCATCGGGAAACATGTCTAGAAATTCATTGATGACTGGAATATCTTCAAGTTTTGCTGGCTCCTGACTTCTATCAATCACATATGCAACGAAATGCTCGCATCCTTTCCGTAGTAACTTCTTGGCTTGAATCATCATTTAGAATTTCTTTACCTGCTTCTGGCCTTTAAATGTTACTACCCTCTCATCTGGCATCTTCACCATTACCTTCTTATTTCGACAATCTATCTGGGCATCCTGCTTAGATAACCAATCCATTCCTAAGATAACGTCAAATTCTCCTAACTTAAATGGTATCAAATCTACACAAAACTTACTACCAGAAATCTCAATCTCACAATTCCCACAAACTTGATTAACAGATACACACTCTTGATTTACTAATTCCACAGTCATTATTTCATTTAAATACTCAACTGGACAATTTAACTTATTAACAAAATCTTGTGAAACAAACGGTCGAGTTGCTCCCTAATCTATTAACACTTTGGCACATAAAGAATTCACATTAAGCGTACTTGCCATAACATCAGTATCCTGGATAGCATCCTTCATAGGCATATCAAAAACTCTAGCCCTTGGAGTCTCATTCACTGATGGGGTAGATCCCATAATCCTCAATGCATTACTGACTGGGGCTGGTATGTTGCAATCCCTGGCTATATGTCCTGGCTTTCCATATTTGAAGCACGTAAATTCAATAGCTGGAACCTTAACTGCTGGATTCCGGATAGGCTGATCTTTGTTTGTTGGCTCTCTTGCTGGCTGATTTCGGCACTCCCTTGAATAGTGCCCTTTCTGATTGCACTTGAAACAAACTACATTCAACTTATTACAAACTCCTTCATGCTTCTTCTCACATACTTGACAATCTGGAAAAATTAATCTCAACTGATTCGGCTGATTCACATTAACTAGACGGTTGCCCTGGCCTCCGTCGCCTGTATTTTGTCTCTTGAAATTAAAATTTCTCCCTGGCTGAAACTTGCCCTTCTTAAAATTTGGAAACTTCCCTGGTTGTGACTGACCTTCATTTCCTTCAAATTTCCTTTTCTAACTTTCCTTCTCCTTCTATGACATCTCACTCTCTGTCTCTACAATCACAGCTTTCTATACTACTCCTGCATAGGTATCCAATTCAAAAATGGCTACCTTCCCTCTGATCCATGGCTTCAGACCTTAATGGAATCTTTTAGCCTTCTTCCTGTCAGTATCCACATATGACGGTACATACCTTGACAACTCTTCAAACTTGCTTTCGTAATCCGCCACCGACATATTTCCTTACTTTAATTCTAAAAACTTCAGCTCCATCTGATCCTGGATAAACTGGGGAAAATACTTTTCTAAAAACAATTCCTTAAACCTCTCCCAAGTAATAACATCTGTACCTTCCAATGTCTTCACCATCTCCCACCAATAGGTGGCCTCATTCTTCAAGTAATAACTCGCAAACTCTACCTTATGTTCTTCCTTCACTTTCACTAAGGCAAATGACTTCTCTATTTCCTTGAACCAAACATTTAATTCAATCGGTTCTAAGGAACCCTTGAATTCTGGTGGGTTTACTGCCTGAAAAATTTTGAAAGTTACCTGGGGATTGGTTTGTCTTTGCTGTTGTTGTGCCAGGTGAACTATTTGTTGGGCCAAGATTTGGAGAATCTGGGCTATTGCTGGGTCTATGGGTCCTGGGTTCACATTCTGGTTTATATCATTGGTTGTTATTGTTGTTGTTGGTTTCTTCATTCTGGGTGTTGGTGCGGGTATTTTATTCTGGGAGGCATTTTCTGTATAGAATCAAACAACTTATTTAGCTTTTAAATCAAATCTTTTGCATAAAAGAAAAGTTTTGTAAAAACAGAAATATATATTTTTGAAAACAGTTGTAACAGTTGAACTAAGTAAATTGCATGCTTCTTACAGAATATAAACAGTTAAGGGAGCAGGGTACATGGTATCACAGGGGTATAACTGGTGTAATAAATAAGGTAAAGTAAAACAGGTGCAGTAAAATAAATGACAATGCTGGAAAAGAAAAGGTACTGATATATATAGATCAAAAGTTTTAGGTAGTACAAGTGTAAAGACGCTTCTGAAATAAAAGCAAAAGGGTACAACAACCTACTCACTAGTCAGCAGCTCTATTCTATAAATACAACTCAAAAGTCTACTGATACATACTACACACTACTGTACATACTACACAACAATAACAACACTGATCAACATCTCCATCTCTGGATCTCTGACTCATGGCATGTATGGACCTCCAATCTCCTCAAGCTCCTCTAAAACCCACTTAGTCCACTCCACTAGAAAATCAGGGGTGATGTCCTCATGTGTAGCCTCAGCAATCCTCATAGGAGCTGCTCTACGAAACACCTGGAGCCTCTCTCTGAGTTGCCTCTCACCACTCCCAACCTCTCTGGTACGCATGATATACAATAACTCCTGAATCTGACCCTGTAGGAATCGCTGCTCCATAAGGAAAGCCTCCAACTGATGATATGGGACAGGATAGGAAGAGAACTGGAAAGGTACTCCTGTAACTGAATGACCAGTAAAGCCTGAATCAGCAGGTGGGGGTCCTCTGATAGGTGGCCTTATGCCTGGGGGTGGAATAGCCTGCAGTGGTACAGGCTGCAATACAGGTGGAAGTAGAATAGCCAACACTGGTGGAACAACAGGACATGGATCTGAAGACGGTACTCCAACTGAAGGCTCTGAGTGATCAGCCGATACGGGAATGAAAGAGTCGGTCATCGCTGTTATCTCAAATCATATTGCAATATAAGAATATCGAACTACGACGTGAATCATACTAATACCTATTATACCGTAGCACTCATCCTCTCAACGTCCTATTTTTCTATTCCTTACTTATAATCCTAACCCTCTACTCATTCCCGTCAACCTAGGCTTGTGTCAGTGACTTATAACCTGTAGCTCTGATACCAAACCTGTGGTGCCCTCCAAACCTGGGTCAGAAGTTTGGGGTCCACACATACACACATCTTATTTATAACCTGCTTATAACAATAATAAAGATAATAATAATATGTAGTGACCCTACTTCCCAACTACCACGGACCGCAACAGCTTAAAGTATGCACATAAGCCAAATACACACTTATATTACAAACCGTTCAAATCCCAACTATCCAAACTCAGAACTGAGTATTAAACATTTTTACAAATTTTTACAAACTTAAATTACTCCAAAATGTGCCTACTAGCTTAACTCGATCAACCTGAACCCCTAGCTCTTGCGCTGGACTAGGGATCCGCGTTACCAACAGGTTCCTTCTTAACTGGAAAAGAACATAAACAACATCGCACAAATGAGCTAACTAGCTCAGCAAGTCACAATGACAAAATTGAGAATAATGATCATCAAGTGAAAAGGGTTATGATATCAAGTGAACAATGAATTATGATTTAGAATTGGATATTATATTTTCATTTTAAAAACCAAGGTTAGGCTGTTGATCAGTCACGCACTGACCCCAAGCAAAGCACACAGCACTGCTCTGACTACTGGATCCAAGGCACACATTGGCCTAACTTGACCATTTATATGGTCTGACCACGAATCTGGTCCACAATTTTATAAAAATAATCCAATTCCAATATAATAACAGAATAAACAATATAAAGCAATAAACAGAATCATAAACAACATTGGATGTTCGATAATGAAATGGTTTCAATCTTCATAAGGATCAATATGGCATTTTCAAAGCTTGGATGTTAGGTAATAAAAGAATTGGATAACAAAGGAATCAACGTTTCCAAGGTTTCAAGGATTTGGTCTTTCAAAGCATAAGATACAATGGTTTGAATATGTAAGTAATCTGGTTCAGTGTTTGGTATTTAGTTTGTATGTATTTGTGGAGTAGTATCGTATATTTAAGGTTCGTATTTGGGTATAGAACAATCAATGGTTTAGAAATAATTCGGTTTATGGCTCAAGATCAATATCTGGAATCAGGGTTTAGGGCTCAGTGCTTCAGAGCACTTGCAATATAAAACATGATTATCAATCAACTACAGTATATCTCGAGAAAGTTCAGAACACTTGCCTGGTACTAGCTTGCTATACTGCACTAACTTCCAATCACAACCGTTACTCCTTGACTATCTGTTTCCCTTCCCTACGCCTTGCCTCTTCTTCACACATATCATAAGCATCTATCAATACTCTTCTTATACGATTCTACTCGACATACACTTCTATCTACCCTTCGTTTCACCCAAATCCGATTAACGGATTGAAAGTTACGCTATAAAAAAGTAAACACCGAACATATAGACCGACAGTTAATCAACAAGTCACACATATAGCATATAACACGTCAAACAATCAATGATATATCATTTATAAAGGAGTCTCGGGTCATAAACAGGCTTTTGGGTATTTAAAATGATTTTTGAAACATTTTTCAGAATTAAAACGGGTCGTTGGATCAATTTCAGAGTAATAAACAAGGTTCGGTTGGCCAAATCTGGCTTCAAAACAATTTTATAATAATTATCGAGCCTTGAAAATAATTTAAATTAATATTTTAAAGCTCGAAATTATTTTTCAGAATTTTTAAATCATTTTTAAATAATTAAATCTAATTAAATAATTAATTAAAATCAATTAATAATTAATTAAAGAAATTAATCAATCAATATTCGAATTAATTGACCAATTAATCAATTAAATATTAACTGAAATTAATTAACTAATTAATTCAGATTTATTTTTGAATTAAAAACAATTTTTGGAATTTAAATAATAGTTATTGGAATTTTTGTAAATTAAAAACAATTTTTTAAATGATTTTTATAAAAGAAATCCTATTTTTGAAAATTAATAAAATAGAAATACTATTTTTACAAGTTTGTAAATAGAAATCTTATTTTTAAAACTTATAAAAATACAGGGACTAAACTGTAAGGTTGATCAAACTACAGGGGTCAAACTGTAGTTTGACCACCTTCTTTACCATGTCGCCGGCGTCGCCATTGCCGGTGACACCGAGCTCGCCGGAAACGTGACAGAGGCCTCGAGTGGCCGTGAAACACTCCAGAATTCAAGAATAAACCATATGCAATT
Source organism: Apium graveolens (assembly GCF_009905375.1). Lineage (NCBI taxonomy): Eukaryota > Viridiplantae > Streptophyta > Magnoliopsida > Apiales > Apiaceae > Apium > Apium graveolens. The sequence continues at coordinate 83,923,845 of NC_133653.1, read as the reverse complement.
CAATTATGCAAACATAATCTGCAAACACATCCGAAATCGATCGAAACGATCGAAACAAAAACTCCCCGCCGGCAAGTTTATATAAAAACCGGCGAAACTTCAAACGACAACTCCATTCGATCCAGGAATCGTCTGATAACGTGCTATATATGAATAGATTGCAAATTTCAAGGGGAACAAAACCCACCCCTTTAGAACATCTGATAATCCCTAAATAGGAAACCCCTAATTTTAATCAAGAACATTCAAACGAATATAAACCCTAATTATACAATTCGAGAATCAAACCCTAATTTGAACATGTTATTGAACTCCAAATCGATCATATGACATACCAAAATGATCAGGAAGAAAAGATCTACAACATGCAAGCATCAAATCATCCAAACAATAACTCGGACAAAAATTCACACTTTTAATTCTTAATAATTCGAATATAAAATAGTTTATAGGAAAATAACCTTTGATTCTGGGTTGAAATTGATGGCTGAATCAGATAGGAAATTTTTCACGCTTCAATTCGAGTATATGCACGCCTTAATCCGATATCGGTAACGCCTCCGAATTTGTGTTTGATTACGAAGAACAGTTTATAATTATAGTATTTTCTCTGTAAAAACACTGTAAATACTGTTTGCAAATGATTTCTGGTATGAAATAAAATACGGTAAAGGCTATTTATAATTACGGAAAATTAGTATCCCGTTGGATCATTTCATATATAAAATGGTACGTTTATTTGTAAACACTGATCCAAACGGTACCGGTTTTCGGGATAAATATCCAAATCAGTACAACTTGTACTGCGGTCTTGGTCTCAGCGCCTGTTTACACGTATTACGAGGTGATACTTGTGATAGTTTATTAAAAAGATCCCGTTTATCAAAAATACGAGTTTTATTGATTTACCGAAACGAATAATGTATCGAAAATATTGCGCCGGGACCCGCGCATGATAAACCATACGCCGGATCGAAAAAGTCGAAACATGGAAAATGCTCGAAATATTACAATTAGGTTAGGAAGGAGTTCTTGGAAGAGTTTCGGGTTATAAAAACGTAAAAACGGATGACGTCGGTTGGTTCCCGATTGTATAAAATAGTTTTTAAATACTCGGAAAAAGATTTTATAAAATCCATATATTTCCTATAAAATCCATATATTTCCTATAAAATCATAAATCATCATAAAAATAAACAGGAAGATATGACAATTATCTATTTTTTATTTTGGACATAAAAAATTTAAAATACTCAATTAATATTATTTTTAAACATCCAAACACATTTAACACTTAACAAATAATTCACAGAATAGATACTGAACATATATAATAATTATTTATCAGCAAAAATAATTACACGATATATCCCGGATATTACAGTGGTAGGTGATGATGGTTGAGGTTCAAATGGTTGGACATCAGGATATAGTGCAGTGTATGTAACTGGATCATAAGTTATTAAGGTTTGTTTGACAGATAAAGGAATTTGGAGGGGTCTTAACACAACCTTCTTATTATTACTAGATATGTTAGATATATTTGATAATGTCATGACTAATATGATTTATGTTTAGTTTTCAGATCTTACTTAAACAGGATAAATCAGTACTTAACTGAAATCAGCACTTATACTGAAGTCAGAACTTAAGTCATCAGTACTTAAGGTTCAGGAGATATTTATGAGAAGATAATATCAGGACTTAAAGGAAATGTTCAGATAAGGAAGGTGGCTGATTGAAGAAAGAGAAGATCGAGACAAATGTAAGAAGAGATTTGCATGAAGAAGGAATTCTATGAAGAATAGAATACTTGGAAGAAAAGATATCTGATTGATATATTTTAGGAAGCAGAATTATATTCCATATCAATTAGCGATTATCTTGTAACTGTGTAGTATATAAACACAGACATAGGGTTTACACTATAAGTGTTATCATTATCGAGAATATTATTTATTGTAACCCTAGCAGCTCTCGTGTTATTTGTTCATCAATGAGAGAGGACAGTTCCATATTGTAACATAGTTTATTGCTTTGAATAAAGTCTGTTTTTTGTTACTTGTGTTATTTGAATTCGATTTGATTGTGCTATACACTGTATTCAACCCCCTTCTACAGTGTGTGTGACCTAACAAGTGGTATCAGAGCCTATCTGTTAACACATAAACAGTTTAAGATCCAAAAATAATCATGTCTGAAGTAGAAACTCCAACTAAGCCCACCAAAACTGAAGAACCTCCAAAGACACAAATCCATAGTCGATATGAGGCTATTAGAGTTCCCATATTGAAACCATCTGAATATCCCACATGGAAGGTGAGGATGACTATGTTTCTGGAAGCTACAGATCCAGAATATCTTGATAGAATCAAGGAAGGACCTCACAATCCAATAAAACTCGTTGTTGCAGTTGCAGGTGAAACAGCAAAGTCTGTACCAAAAGAGAAGAGTGATTACACTGCTGAAGATATCGCATCAATTGCTAAGGATGCTAAGGTACGACACTTACTGCATAGTGCCATTGATAATATAATGTCAAACAGGGTAATAAACTGCAAAACTGCAAAGGAGATATGGGATGCCTTGGAAACAAGATGTCAGGGAACTGATTTGATTAAGAAGAACAGGAAGACAATACTCACTCAAGAGTATGAACACTTTGACTCAAAGGCTAATGAGTCATTGACTGATTTATATTATAGATTTATCAAACTCTTGAATGATTTGTCACTGGTTGATAAGGAGTATGATCTTGAAGATTCAAACCTTAAATTCTTGTTAGCTCTTCCTGAAAACTGGGATTTGAAGGCCACAATCATAAGAGACAACTATAGTCTTAAAGAAACAACTCTTGATGAAATCTATGGGATGCTCAAGACTCATAAACTTGAGATGGAACAAAGAAGCAAGAGGAAAGGAGGAAAGTCAAGAACAGTTGCTCTTAAGGCTGAAGAAGAATCCCCTAAGGCAGCTACCTCAAGGAAAGACAAGGGTAAAGCGCTCTTCACAAAGTCTGATACTGAGTCATCAAGTTCTGATAGTGATGGTGACTCAGAAACTGAAAGCTCACCTGAGATGGATGCTGATGAAGAGATGATGAAGCTGTGTGCTCTTATGGTGAAAGGAATCACAGGGATTGCATACAGGAAGGGAAAGAAGTTTTCCAGGAAAGGTGCAAGTTCTGATAAGAGGAATTTTAGAAAATCTGAAGGCAAAGGAGGGAAGTCTGACAGAGGAGATTACACAAATGTCAAATGCTACAACTGTGGTGAGAAAGGCCACATATCTCCTGATTGCAAGAAAGTGAAGAGTGACAAAGGCAAGGCTCTAGTCACAAAAAAGAAAAGATGGACAGATACTTCAGATTCTGAAAGTGAGAAGAACTATGCCTTGATGGCAAATGCTGATATGGCAAATGCTGATAGCAGTCCTGAAGCTGCTGAGTTAAAGGTACCTCAAACTACTTATGCCTTTCATACTGATGATATTAATGAGTTGAGAAGATATCTTAAAACCATGTTTATTAGCTATAGAGATCAAACTTTAACATGTGAAAGATTAACTTCTAAAAATCTTGCTTGTAAAAAGAGGAATGATTATTTAGAAAAAGAGTTAGTCATGTTCCATCAAACTCAGAAAGATAGAGATGATGCTTTCTATGTTAGGGATGAAGTACTTAAAATGAATGAATCTCTAAAAACTGAGTTAGAAAAGGAAAGAGAGATTATCAGGACTTGGACTAACTCTGGCAGAACAACTCAGAATTTGTTAAGTAGTGGAAACTGGAAAGAGGGCTTAGGTTATGGAGATGATAAGAATGATAAAAGAACTGTAGATATTAAGCCTATAGTTGTTAAACAAAAGCCAAAGTTAAAACCTGTTAAGTTTGTAGCTGTAAAGTCTGAAACTGAGAAATCAGAAGTTAAAAAGGAATTAACTTCTGACAAACTAAAACAGGAAAAGACAACTGAAGTAAACGTAGGCTTAATGCCAAAGAAGCAGCTTAAGCATAAGCTGAAAGAAGTTAAGAATGCAAACAAGGTAAAATCACCTAGGAAAAATAGGAATGGAAAGGAAGGTGTGAATAAAAGCAATGATTATAAGCCTGTTCCTGATGCTCCTAGAGAAACGTGTCATAACTGTGGAAGTTCTAACCATCTGGCTTCTTTTTGCAGGAAGAATAAGAACATAAACTCCTTACCTTCAAAGTCAGGAGTTAAGAGTCAGTCTGTTAGATATAAGCCACAAAATCCTTGTTTTCATTGTGGTAGTTTATGGCATTCCATTTATACTTGTAAGGAATATCATAGTTTGTACTATGATTATTATCAAATAAAACCTTCTTTAAAGAAAGTTAGCATTGTTCCTTCTAGTGTAAGTACTGATTCAAAGTCTGATAGTGTAAATTCTGATAAGAAAAATGTTAACATAAACTCTGATGCTAAATCCGCTACAAATGTTAACAAACTTAATAAGGCCAAAGGATTCAAGCAAGTCTGGGTCCTTAAAACTGATCAGTAGTGGTCTTTGTGATTGCAGGGCAACTGAAAAAACATCCTAGTTCTGGACAGTGGATGTTTAGGACATATGACTGGAAATAAAGCCCTGCTATCAGACTTTGTGGAGAAGGCTGGCCCAAGTGTTTCTTATGGAGATGACAACATTGGAAAAACATTGGGATATGGCAATATCAATCTTGGGAATGTCATCATTAAAGAAGTAGCTCTGGTCTTAGGACTTAAACACAATCTGCTGAGTGTTAGTCAAATCTGTGACAGAGGTTATCATGTGGATTTCTTTGAAGAACACTGTGAAATTGTAAGCAAATCTACAGGTAAAGTTGTTCTGAAAGGATACAGGCATGGTAACATTTATGAAGCCAAGCTTTCAACAAGTATTGATGGTTCTGCAATCTGTCTGATGAGTAGAGCGTCAATTGAAGAAAGCTGGAACTGGCATAAGAAACTCTCTCATTTAAATTTCAAAAATATAAATGAATTAGTCAAGAAAGATCTTGTGAGAGGACTGCCAAAGTCAGTATTTGCTCCTGATGGGCTTTGTGATTCTTGTCAGAAGGCTAAACAAAGGAAATCTTCATTCAAGAGCAAGACTGAATCATCAATTCTTGAGCCTTATCACCTACTATATATTGATCTATTTGGTCCAGTAAATGTCATGTCTATTGCAAAGAAGAAATATGCTATGGTCATAGTGGATGAGTTCACCAGAAACACATGGGTGTATTTCTTGCACACAAAAAGTGAAACTGCATCTATCTTGATTGATCATGTCAAGCAACTGGATAAATTGGTTAAAGACTCTGTGAAAATAATAAGAAGTGATAATGGCACTGAGTTCAAAAATTTTACAATGGAAGAGTTCTGCGAAGACCATGGAATCAAGCAGAAATTTTCTGCTCCTAGAACTCCACAGCAAAATGGAGTTGTTGAAAGAAAGAATAGAATTCTCATTGAAGCTTCACGAACTATGCTTGATGAAGCAAAGCTACCAACCTATTTTTGGGCTGAAGCTGTGCAGACTTCTTATTTTACTCAGAATGCAACACTCATTAACAAGCATGGAAAGACACCATATGAGATGGTGAAGAAAAAGAAGCCAAATCTGAAGTATTTTCATGTATTTGGATGTAAGTGTTTTGTTCTTAAGACTCACCCTGAACAGCTATCCAAATTTGATCTAAAAGCTGATGAAGGAATCTTTGTTGGATATCCACTTTCCATAAAAGCCTTCAGAGTCTACAACTTGAGCAAAAGGGTGGTCATGGAATCTATCAATGTCTCTTTTGATGATAAGAAGATTACTGGACTTGAAGATTTCAATGATCATGATCAGCTGAGATTCGAAAATGAAGAAGTAAATTTTGATACTGAAAACCCTGACAATCTAAGTCCTGATACTGCAAACTCTGATGGATTAAACTCTGATGTCATTGAAACTGTGGTGACTACGTCAAAAGAAGATGCATCTGTGCAGGGGGAGCATACTGAAGATACAACCACATCTCAAGAAGCATCAGAACATACAACTGGCTCTTTAAGTTCTGATTCATCAAGTTCTGATAAGCCATGTTCTGATAGTTCTGAAAACTTAAATACTGAAGGATCCAACTCAGAGAGCATAGTTTCAGGGGGAGCATCAGAAGATGTTGATGAAGATGGCATCGATCATGGGGGAGCATCCACTTCTAGAGAAAACCTTCCATCTGCAAGGAAGTGGACTAAATCACATACACCTGATTTAATTATTGGAAATCCTAATGCAGGTGTCAGAACTAGAACAGCTACTTCAAACGAATGTCTTTATAATTCCTTTCTCTCTCAGACTGAACCAAAGAAAGTGGAAAAAGCTCTTCAAGATGCTGATTGGGTGCAAGCAATGCAGGAAGAGTTAAATGAATTTGAAAGAAATAAAGTCTGGACCCTAGTACCTGATAAGTGGTATTTTATACCAGTTGGAACGTCTTAAAATGGTTTAAATTGGTGTCTTGAAATCAAGTATTTTGTGTATTTGATGCGTTTTTTTAGTGTTTATGCATTTCAGGGTATTAGTTGCATTTCGGAGGAGGAATCATCAAGAATAAGCCTTGGCATGTGTTCACCATTGCGAGAGGAAAAGAACGGGCAGTTTACGGCGAAGAAACGGAGCAAACCTGGAATTTTTCCAGTAGGGTCCTGCGCGCCCGCGCAACAATGCTGAGCGGCCGCGCAGCAGCCTTGCGCGCCCGCGCAGAAATGCTGAGCGGCCGCGCAGGGTCGGGGAAAAAGATGAATTATTTTAGACTTCTACTTCTGTTTGGCTTCCAACTTCTATGTAATCTGAGTTTTATGGGACTATTATATAAGTAGATTTGAGACGTTTTCATAGAGAATAAGAAGGAGATTGTGTTTTAGATTGTGTTTTGCACAAGAAGCGAAGGAGATAAGGAAGAAGACCGATTTAGCACACTACAGCGAAGAGGAAGCATATATTCTTGTGATTCTTATTTCGTTGTAACGTTGGATGCTAGTTTTCTTGCTTTGACTTATTTACTCTTGTGACGTACTCTGTTTTAATATAATTAGTTAGTTATTATTTTCTTGTGTTGTTTATCATGATTTCATATGAACCCATGATGGCGATAAGTTCTATTATGGGCTAATCGTGATCATGGGGTTGCAACGGATTTATTATGGAATTCTTTAGTTAATTGTTTAATACTGTAGTGTGTGATGATTGCATGATATCTAGTATTGGTTGCGCGTATTCGTCTTATGTGTGTCGCGAACATATAAGATAGGGTGTTAATCTCTTGTGAAGCGACGGTGGATCTTGAGATTTAGAACTTGCCATGCTAGCATAGGTTCATGTAAGTATGCATGATTAATGGGTAATTCTAACAGTTTTATTTGCCCTATGTAATCAAAAGGGATAACTTGTGCTTAAATCGTTGTGTTGTCAATTTCTGTATGACTATTCAACTTCTATCTTAATTGTGGATGCTTGGTAGAATGGTATTAGTACAATGAAAGTTGGCTTTTATCAGTTTCGTGTTATTCGATTAATGTCATCACTGTCACATGCTAAAGGTATTAACAATGGCTATAGAAGGAAGTAATAATGAAGTTGTGATCTCATGAGTGTTTTATTATTGATAAATTAAAGTGTTAGTTAAGTGGTTAGTTAAGTAGTTAATTATAGTTAATATTTAATCAACAATTTTAAGTGTTATTATCTTAACATTGAGAAGTAATCATACATTGGTGAGTGAGTTTAATTAGACAATAACTTAGTCTGAGTCTCTGAGGGAACGAACTAGAAAGTATTCTATATTACTTGCGAACGCGTATACTTGCGTGAATATTAGTGCATGTTTTCGCCCTAACAAGTTTTTGGCGCCGCTGCCGGGGACTCGGCGTATTTGTTTAGTTTATGTACTTACCATCATTGGTCATTAGGACTCAGTGATTAGGACGTAGTAGTTAATTACTCTTTTCGGTTGTGTTTCAGGTACTTTAGCAAGTGTTTATGCAAACTCGTTCTCGTGCTCGCAAGAGGACCTTAGATACAGCTGAGGAGAAAGACGAAGTTCTTGATACTCCGGAGAAGTTAGATTTTGAGGATTCGGATTCAGGAACTGAGCAGAAAGAACCAGTAAACATGGGAGATCACATTGTTCAAGCTGATCCAGCTCTTATGGATTTTTCTCGGCCTAAAATTGATGACATTCAGTCAAGCATCCTTCATCCGGCTATTCAAGCTAACACCTTTGAAATCAAGCCGGGCACTATTCAGATGGTGCAGAATTCTGTTTCTTTTGGAGGCGCGGCCACTGAAGACCCCAACATGCACATAAGGAATTTTGTCGAGATCTGCAGCACTTTTAAGTATAATGGCGTGACTGATGAGGCTATCAAGTTGAGGCTTTTCCCATTCTCACTTAGGGATAAGGCTAAAGACTGGTTACATTCTGAACCAGCTGGGTCCATCACTACGTGGCAAGATCTTGCGCAAAAGTTTCTGGTGAAGTTTTATCCAATGGCAAAGACTGCTGCTATGAGGAGTGCTCTTACTCAGTTTACGCAGCAACCTACAGAATCTATGTGCGAGGCTTGGGAACGCTACAAGGAAATGTTGAGAAAATGTCCACATCATGGAATGCCGGATTGGATGGTAATCACTGGTTTTTATAATGGTTTGGGGGCCCAATCTCGGCCCATGCTCGATGCAGCAGCTGGAGGCGCCTTATGGGCTAAAAGCTATACTGAGGCGTATAATCTTATAGAGACAATGGCTGCAAACGAGCATCAAAACCCAACTCAGAGGATGACATCAGGCAAGGTAGCAGGTATTCTGGAAGTTGATGCAGCCACCGCTATTGCAGCCCAGCTCCAAGCGCTATCAATGAAGGTTGATTCTTTGGCTACGTATGGAGTTAATCAAATAGCTATGGTTTATGAGCTTTGTGCAGGTTCTCATGCTACGGATCAGTGTTCTCTTGTCAACGAATCTGTTCAGCATGTGAATAATTATCAGCGACAACAGCAGCCTGTGCCAGCGACCTATCATCCTAACAACATAAATCATCCAAATTTCAGCTGGGGGAATAATCAGAATGCTATTCAGCCAACATATCAGCAAGAAGTAAGTAAACAGTTTAACCCACCTGGATTCCAGCAACCACAGCAGTATGCTACAAGGCAATCATATCCTCAACAGGGAAGTGCAGCTGCACCTACTAGTGCTGATTTTGAGGAACTTAAGCTGTTGTGCAAGAGTCAGGCGGTTTCTATCAAGACCTTGGAAAATCAAATCGGTCAATTAGCCAATGCAGTGCTCAATCGTCAACCTGGAACTCTTCCCAGTGACACGGAAGTACCAGGCAGGAAGGAAGCTAAAGAGCAAGTCAAGGCTATTACCTTAAGGTCTGGAAAGGTAGCTGATGCTGAAAAGGCAAAAGAAGTCGAAGCTGAAGTTAGAGATGAAGAATCTAAGCAAAAGGAGAAAGTGGCGGAACCAAGGAAGACTACTGTTGAACACACTCTGCCTGAGGCTAATACAGGGGAGAAACAGCTCTATCCTCCACCACCTTTTCCTAAGAGATTGTAGCAACAAAAGCTGGATAGACCGTTCGGGAAGTTTCTGGAGGTGTTCAAGAAACTTCACATCAATATACCTTTCGCTGAGGCGCTGGAACAAATGCCTAGTTATGCGAAGTTTATGAAGACTATTCTTTCAAGGAAGGTGAAACTGGATGACCTTGAAACCGTTGCTCTCACGGAAGAATGCAGCGCGGTTCTGCAACAAAAGTTACCACCAAAACTGAAAGATCCAGGAAGCTTCACCATTCCTTGCACCATTGGCAATCTAACTTTTGACAAGTGCCTTTGTGATTTGGGAGCAAGCATTAATCTGATGCCGTTGTCGATCTTTAAAAAGCTGGATCTGCCTGATCCAAAACCCACATACATGTCGCTACAATTGGCGGACCGTTCCATTACTTACCCAAGGGGCATAGTTGAGGATGTGCTCGTCAAGTTGGATAAGCTCTTCTTTCCTGCTGATTTTGTTATTCTGGATTTTGAGGAAGATAAAAAGATTCCCATAATCTTGGGGAGGCCTTTCTTGGCTACTGGTCGTACCTTGATAGATGTGCAAAAAGGGGAACTTACTATGCGGGTCCAAGATCAGGATGTGACCTTCAACGTATTCAAGGCAATGAAATTCCCTACAGAAGATGAGGAGTGCTTAAAAGTAGATGTGATTGATTCTGCGGTTACTTCGGAACTCGATCACATGCTAATGTCTGATGCATTGGAAAAGGCCTTAGTGGGGGATTTTGACAGCGATGATGAAGATAGCAACGAGCAATTACAATATCTGAACGCTTCTCTATGGAAGCGAAAGCTCGACATACCATTTGAATCTCTTGGTACTTCTGACCTTAAGAATGCTGAAGGGAAGCTCAAACCATCAATAGAGGAAGCACCTACCTTGGAGCTCAAACCATTACCTGAACACTTGAGGTATACTTTTTTAGGTGATTCATCTACGTTACCTGTTATTATTTCAGCTGATCTTTCAGGTAGTGAGGAAGACAAGCTCTTAAGGATTTTGAGAAAATTCAAATCGGCTATAGGATGGACCATAGCAGACATCAAGGGGATAAGTCCTTCATAGAAATAAAAGATTTTATTGAGAGATCACTATGATCATGAACACTTGTTACATCGCATAGTTAGTACAGAAGGTGGCCAGCCTTTAGTACTTGACAAGTAATTAAACAATAGATGGTATCCTACTAGGCTTCTATCACACAGATAGATAGTCATTCGGCAATACCTCCCCTTCTGGAAGGGTTGTTCTTCTCAGCTTATACAAAATGAAAAGGAGAGAAAAGAACGAATTGAAGAGAATTGTATATGAAAAAGTACTGCCACAAATATCTGGCTTGGAATCTACCTCTAAACTATAGATGTTTGTCATAGGAGATGGACCATAGTAATGCAGCAATGATTCTGCGAGTAATGAGTCAATTACGGTTGTAATTGACTCATTACTCGCAGAATCATTGCTGCATTACTATGGTCCATCGCTGACCTACTGTAGTCATTTTTTTTCCTCGGAATCTTAATATCTAATCATACGGAGTCCATATCTGCCGTATCAAAACCTTTTTAAGGAGTTAACATAATCACCATTCATGATTCATGAAGAACAGTCCTGATCCTGACGTACATACATGACATGAAGCAGATAAAATTGCAGAAGAGTTTCAATGAAAGCAACGATAGCAGGCTAATACCATTATTAACCATATGTCTTTATAAGGAGACATGAAGCTCAAAGGTTCATTTAGTCCTTTCGTAACATAGTCCTGGCTTATCTCAAGATAGGACTTTCTAAGATAGGAAGCTCGTTCACAGCGCTACATGAATTAAATCTTTACCAAACTACTATTACGGTTGAGTATCGCACAATCATCAGAAGGAATGTCAATCTTTCACACCATAATACAACCTTCACGGCTTTAACAATCATCACTGTATTCCTCTGACACGAGCGCCTATAATTGCTCTCTTACACTTAGAGTGTCGGCCACCTCATTGGCATTTCCTGATAGTAATAGTTCCTTATAATCAATGTCTTTTGAACGATCTCCAACTAAATTTTCTACCTCATTTCAAATCACTGCTCATGTGAAAATGCTTTTCTTAAGTCCTTGTGATAAAATAAGTAAAAAAAAATTACCATTTTTTTCCATAAGTCACTGCCTTAGTCTTTAAATGTAAACATTATCATGGCTAACTCTCGATCATACTTAGGACGTCTTTTATCTTGGGCCCTTCTTGCTTTAAAAATTCTGACCTTCATTGGTTCAATCTATACTTCTTTTGGTTTAACCCGTGCCCACCTGGCATTATTATAATTACGCCATATTTCCTTCATCAAAATTTCTATTCTTGAGAACTTTGAATACTACCTTTCTCCTTGTAAAACCTCTAAGGTTATCCTTAAATCCTTCATCAGGTACACCATAGGCACAGGGCATATCAAGATACCATTTACTAATACCAGAATTATTGTCTATATAGTTCTGAAAAATTTCTCCACTAATCCTTAAAGGTTGTTGTTACTTTAATCCTTTCCAATTTATACTGTCAAAACTCATATTATCCCTATTAAAGGTTAAATGCCAACCTTTATGCATTCCCCTAGGATTCATTCTAAGTTACAGATGTTCTATCCTTAATTCCACCTTTAAAAGGTACATGCATCCTTCCATGGATAAATCAAGTCATATATCCCTGATAAGGGTGTCTTATTCAATCATTCCCACCTAGATAGTCTATACCAATTTCACAATAGCATCTTTATTCAAACTGAGGTCAACACATATGGCCTTCAAAAGATAACAATGGTTACTCGCTTTTCTTTCCTAATTTGGTAATGACAACAGGGATGTCCTGGAAGATATTGGTCGTGTTCAACGTGAACTTCTTCTTAATAATTCCTCATTTACTTTTGTTGTTTATCTCAACAGTCATCTCAAGGTTGGGATGTCTTTCATACCTGGCGTCTCCCTTTCTGGGTATCATGCCACCGGTCTTACACTTCACATTCTTGAAGGTCACTTCTTTCATCCAATTTTCCTAATTTCCTACTTTCTTGTCTCCCCAGTCTATCTGCGTCTCATTATTTATCCTTCGAACTATCTCAAGGTTTCCTCGAATTCTCCCAACTTAAAGAGGGTACAATATGTACATCTCTTATGCCTTCAACCATCAACTTTAACTCATAGTGAATCATCCTCATCCTGACGATCACATACTTTTCTATTTCGATTACTATGATTCTTTAGGGTTTCCTCATACCCAACTCCCTTATCATTCCTCAAACTCTATTGCCTTTATATTCCTTTCCACTTCAGTTTCTTTTTATTTTCCTTTCTCTTACAATCATTTCATGAACCCACTAATTATTTACTTCAAACATCACGTCATTATGGGATTCTTGTCCTCAGTACGAATCTTTACAACTTTTACAACTTAGATTCATAATTCATCATACTCATCCACCTTTGTACTGGTTCTAAAGCTTTTACACTATCTCTCTATCTTCCTTAGCCTTCCACCGGCGGGCGGCCTCTCTCTTAGGAAGGTAAGTGACAAAACAGTCTTTTGTGCTTCATCAATTATTTAGAATCTCAAATGATTCCCATATTTCCTTTAGCCAGGCTCTCGCCTCTACTGGGTTCGCTTGTTCCTTGGAATTCTGAGAGTTTAGCGACTTAAAGGTCCTGAAAGAATTTCCCACCGCACTGTCTCCTCAGGGTGGTGGTTGGGGATAATAGTCTAAGTTCTTTTTAGACAGGTCCATGAATTGCTGTATAGGAGTACCGTCTCGGGTCTCCTTTCCTTACTCGACTTTCTGTTTCCTTAGTATGAAATGTTTCATCCTTCTCCCATACTTGGAGTTATCTTATACGTTAAAATCCTTGTTTTCCACTTCATTATGTTCTGGGTTCCTTATATCTTAATTGTGACCTCCCTGATTATCACATTCAAGGTTTGCCCCTAATCTTATTCCTCGTGGGGGCATAATGCTTGGAAAATTTTTGAGAATCTCTGGATATTTGTCTTACTTACTTTGCTTAAGTCTTTCCCTCCTTCAGTCCTTGCATGATTGCAAATTATGAATTCTCAAGTTCTATAAACTTCATGACACTCTCTTAAGTGTTAATAGTGCAATTAACAATATGAACTTATCACAAACAAACTGATCTGAACTGAAATTAACGAATATAAACATAACCATTTGTTTGAGGGTACAACAACTGAACACATTAAAGAGAATTACATCATTTGATCTGATCGCTTCTATCCCAAAAGTAATACCATAGATAATCATCTAGTCATTAAAACTAATCATTCATAACTTAGGCTAATCCTCCAAAAGCGGTGCTACATGAAACCCTTGTCTTATCGCTCTGGCTCTGCACACTATCATGGATCAAGAAATGCGGGCACGCACGACATCCCTAACCTGCTCTATCACAGAGGTGATGAGGTCTAAGATAGTCGCAAGTAGAGCTGGATCAACCTGACCCTCAAGATGGCCTGTAGCTGTAATTCGGGTGGTAGCCTCAATCCTTTCCATGCTATAAGCTAATCCTGCCGGAAGTACTCCGCCCTCAATCCTTGGTGCAGAAAGTCGATCCAACAGATCACTCCTAACATTACGGGCCTCAGACAGGCCACCCAAAGTTATATAATAATCGACGATAAGAGAAGCCTGAGTGGTAGCATCTAGCAGTCCATGGGGTGCAGGTGGTACAGACCCAGGAGATCCAAATGGATAACCAAGCACGGTATCAGGTGACAATGGTGCATGAGATAAAGGTGGCATTTCCTCAGTAGGTGTTGGGCTCTGTACAGGGGAGGGAACAGGAATTGGTGGAACCTCATGGATGTGTACAGGAACCTCTGGAAGAGGGTCTGACACTGGTATAATTGGTGTCGTGGAAGGCCCCACTCCTTCTGCCCTCATTATCCTTTGGGCCCTTGGTAACTCTTCATCCTCTAGTGCCACCCTCGCGGCCATTCTAGCTCTGGTAGTCGCCCTGACTACGGTCATCAATTCCTCAGCGGTCCTCTCTTCATTCTTGTCAGGATCCTCCACGAGATCCTCCTCAGTAACAATCCCTTCTGGGATAACATCCTCAACCGCAACATTCTCAATATGAATCTTATCCGGTCCCTCGTTAGGGTACTCTATTGGATTCACAATTTGATCTCCAATATGTAATAAAACATCCTCATGCTAATGCTCCTGAACCTCAGGGTTCGGTGCCCCGCTGCCCTATACGAGAACGAACTATGTTACTATCATAATATTTATAAGGGTTCCCGTAAGGGTTTTAACTGTCAGTACTACGTTAGGTAGCCCAACTATGAACTTGGCAACAGTTCTTATTTTCTTAGTGAACTTATTATCTTAACGTCACATCATCTCTGAGGTTTATAACGCTTAGCTCTGATACCATTTCTGTAACACCCCAAAATCCGGGGTCGGGGATTCGGGTTGTCACGAGTTCCATTTCCCTTATCAATACTTAATCTTAACAGTCAACCAACTACTGAGTACTTTGACCCCACAATACACACACACACACACACCACAAGTTATAGTCTCAGAGATGAATACCAAAAATAACGCAAGTCATTTTATTCCACAATTATAAACCGTTACACCTTAAAAGGGCATCTGAATAAA
The DNA here is from genome assembly GCF_009905375.1 of Apium graveolens. Lineage (NCBI taxonomy): Eukaryota > Viridiplantae > Streptophyta > Magnoliopsida > Apiales > Apiaceae > Apium > Apium graveolens. The sequence goes on along the minus strand of NC_133653.1, from coordinate 83,908,569 downwards.
TTTACATTTCTTTGTCATTATTACAATTCATATAGATCATAAGTCTGGTACATCAGAAGTTGAAAGCCTAGCCTATTGGTAATTTCTACCTCAGCTACAGCGGCATCAACGCTTCCAGAAAACTGCGGAACGTTTCCTAACCGCTTGCGAATTGGAAGCTTGGTCATGTTCATCTTTTCTATCTGTTGTTGTGTGATGAAAGAAGAAAGCAAGGGTGAGCAACAAGCCCACCGAAATAATATGTATAATAATTAACAATATATGAGCATTCTCATAGTACTCATGAAAGTCTTGGTCTAGAAGAAATGAACCAAGCTGATATCTTAACGTAACCAAGTCGCAAAATATTCAATATATATATATATACATATATACTTTTCACAATCTTTGAAATCCTCTGACATGTATAATATACACAGAGTTCCAGTTTATAACTGTATAAAAATATCGTTGCAAGGTGATCTCATATATCTAACCTTGTCTCAACGTTTTTATGAAAATCTTTGACATGCACAAGATAATCATTTACTAGATATAAGTTTAAAAGATGAAGTTACAAGATACTCCAATATACTTATATATTTTCCGAATACTACTTGAACTACCACCATTCAAGGTATAATCCATTTCAAAAGTTCATCACATAGATGAGACTACAAGATAAGATTTGAATAGATTCAATCCTTGAAATATCATTATAAATAATAAAGTTACGAGATACTTCATTAAGTCCCGATATATATACACCTATATATATATATATATATATATATATACATTTCATACACTCCTTGAAAGCCTCTGTTATATAAATTATAAACAGCGTTGTAATATCCAATGAATTTGGAAAGGAGAAAACCTTGGCATAAACCTGATATATTGCTGATCAGGAAAAGATACCAATAAGTAACCTTTTCTACTAGTAGATGGACGAATTCCCCACTGGTCATCATCCTGGCCGCAATAGGACCTTATGCTGGACTGCCACTTAGCCACTTACGCATTTGATGGACTCCCACTGAGCCACTTACACTTTCATGGACGCCCACTGAGCCCATGTTGCTTATGCCGACTCAATAGATGGACTTACTTCCCGAACGTTGGGTAAGTAATCAATTCATTTATCAAAACAGCAACCTTGTTGCGAATATAAATACACCACAGAGCCGGATCCCTCAGGTTTTGAGCGAGTATTTAAATCCCCTTTGAAAGGAAGATCTTAAATATAAAAATGAGTTTTGGGATCCGCTCTAACTTTTAAAATCATTTTGAAGACTCGAAAACACTTTTAAGAATGTTTGGAGTAAAATATAGCGGTGCGGTTAATTTTGGTTCGGTTTTGATTGTAAACCGGAACCGAAACCGCACCGCTAATTCGGTTTTTGTTGGTTCGGTTTTCTTCGGGTTTTTTAGCGGTTTGGTTTATCGGTTTTTTTGGTTATTTTTTCGGTTTCGATTTTTTCTGCTCACCCCTAACTTGGAGCTTCCCGGCGTTAATGGTGATTCTGTCGGGTTTTTTTGCTTCTGGGAGTGTGGGCTGCTGTGGTTGCCATATTTAGATTTCTGCTGTGCTCAAAGTAATAAGATTTAACTTCAATCACCATAGAAGGGGTACATTACACGATCTCAAAGTGAAGATGCACCTGTTAATGCCCTAGCTACACAAGAAACACCTGCTTAAAGTGTAGGTGCAAGCATAACATCACATCTGACTATTCCTGACATTGCTCAAGGAAGTCAAAGTTATGTGGTTGATGACATTCTGAAGACAGTACAAGACAGGGAAGCTCATCAAAAGTACATTGTTGGATTGGATGTTATTATCAATGATCCTATCTTTGAGGGAAGTACACAAGAACCTTCAGTTCAAAGGATTGAAGAAGCTTCTACACCTCAAGTCACACAAGAACCAACAGTTCAAAGTACTGTTGCAGACTTAGCATCAAATTCTACTATGGGGTCAATTCCTGACAAGCAGCACATCCCTGCTACAAGGACAATTCCTGATGAAGCTATTCCTGCTTCTATAGATGTACTGATCACTTCTGAAGATATGAAGCAATCTTGGTATAACCACTCAAGGCTATACCAATCGTTGATACTCCTCAAGGTACAAATCCTTTAAACTCTATATAATCTCTTGATATAACTATGATTAGACATTTACAAAGGAATATCTCTAGTCATATGATCACGGACAACTCTTCTCAGCCACAACGTAGGCATCTCGTAAAGACAGAGTTAAGCTACGAAGCACGAGAGCAGCCGTTAAAGGCCTTGAGCTCCCGAACCCTAGTAATAAATACTAACTAGTTTTTTATTCATAACATTTGGCACCGTCGGTGGGAAAGCATAATAAAAACCATGGTGAAAACACGGAGTGGAAACAACGCCCCTGAAGGAACACCAGTTGGAGCTACTCAAATGATTTCGTCAGTGGTGGAGATACCCCTACACTCATCCTACGCCTCCACCCAAGGAGGAACCCTGATAGGGGCAACTGAGACTCAGCCACAAGGGACGAATCCCTCGGTTCCTCAAGGGACGAATTCCCAACTTCAGTAGCTACATGCACCTGTGAATCCTCGACCCGTTGGGTATGAGTATTCGACTATTGTGACCACTAACCCCCATTATGGGATGCCCCTATACCCCGAGGTTGGAGGAAGTGAACATGCTAATCGGAGTGAAGCGCAAGGGCAGACGCCCTCCTACATACGCGGTTTGTCTCCTATTCCGGAGGACCAAGAATTCTCCGGACCTTACACTGAAAGAGACTCTGAAACTTCGGATGATGATGTGACTCCAAGGAGGAGGCGTGCTGGTAAAGAACCAATACCTGATGTTAATCAACGCCCTAGAACCACACGAGGAATGAATACCCAAGAAGTATAGGAGAGGATCAGGGCTCATAAAACTGAGATCCAAAGACTGAAACGCGACTTGGAGGCGCACCTAAGACTCCCACTACCTCCGAGGAGGAGAAATCCTCCTCCAATCATATACCTGGATGGTCCAATACCAAGAAGGGTCGTTGTCCCAAGGGCTGATCCCAGTGATCTTCTGCCTCTAGGAGATCCTGATGACCCAACTCTACCATTCATTGAAGAGATAATGAATGCACATATCTCAGGGAAGTTTAAGATGCCCACCATCAAAGCTTATGATGGCATTGGAGATCGCGCTAATCATGTTAGAACATTCTATAATGCACTGTTGCTACAGCCCGTGAACGACGCTATTAAGTGTCGGGTCTTCCCTCAAACCCTGTCTGGAATGGCTCAAATGTGGTACAACCGTTTACCTCCAAATTCAATTGGGTCCTTTAGAGACTTTAGTCAAGCTTTCATTAAGCAGTTCATCAGTGGGAGAGTGCATGAGAAGAGTTCAGCGTCCCTTATGAGCATTGTGCAGGGAGAAAAAGAGTCCTTGAGAGACTATCTGAACCGTTTCACTAAAGAGGCTTTGAAGGTCCCAGACCTTGATGATAAGGTAGCCATGATAGCATTGCAGCAAGGAAGTAGGGATGAGTTCTTCAAGATGTCATTAGCCAAGCGCCCCCCTGAAAGCATGCTGCAGCTCCAAGATAGGGTCGGGAAGTATATCAAAGTGGAGGAAAGCATGAGAAAGACGGTAGTGAATAACGAGCCTGCTGGTGGCAAGAAGTGAAAGACTGATCTAGTATAATGCTAAGGACAAGTATCCTAGAACTGAGCAAAATACTGATTCAACCCCGAAGAAAGGTGGACCTGGACAAAAGTTTACCGAATATGCTAAACTGAACGCTCCTAGAAGTCAGATCCTAATGGAAATCGAAAGAGATATGGAATTTCGTTAGCCTAAGCCCCTGAAGGCTGATCCTACTAAGCTAGATAAGAGCAAATATTGTAGATTTCACAAGGACGCTGGCCATGACACCGATGAGTGTAGGCAATTGAAAGATGAAATAGAATTCCTCATTCAAAAATGAAGGTTGAGCAAGTATACTGGAGATGGAGGAGACAGAAGTAATAATGGAAGAAGAAACTTCGATGATCGCAAAAGAGATCAGGATGATCAGGGGCGAAATCCCCAATCCAGGGGACCGGTGATAAACGCAATCTTTGGAAGACCAAGACCCCGAGGGCCAGTGATAAATGCAATCTTTGGAGGACCAGTTGCTGCTGGTTCGTCTAAAAACTCAAGGAAAACTTACACTAGAGAAGTTATGCACATTGTTGGAGAAGCCACAAAGAGGGCTAGGATAGGAGTAATAATGACGTTTGATGATTCTGATTTAGAGGGTGTCAAAAATCCTCATGAGGATCCTCTGGTCATAACACCAATAATAGGGAACAACCCGGTATAGAGAGTCCTCATAGACAATGGAGCTTCGGTGGACATCCTACTCCCTGATACCTTTATAAGAATGGGTTACAATGATTCTCAATTAACCCCAACTAATATGCCGATATATGGTTTTGTTGGAGTCGAGTACCCTGTGGAGGGAATAATTAAGTTGCCCCTGACTATAGGTCAGGAACTAAGACAAGAAACATAGATGTTGGACTTTGTAGTGGTAAAGACTGGATCAACTTACAATGCAATCATGGGAAGAACGGGAATATATGCTTTCAAGGCAGTCCCCTCTTCTTATCATTCGGTGATGAAGTTTCCCACCCGGAACGGGATTGGAGAAGAGAGAGGAGATCAAAAGATGGCAAGGAGTTGTTATGTAGCCTCTCTTAGGGCTGATGGAGTTGGGGGCATGTATTGCCTATTGAAGATATGGATATCTGCGAGAATGACGAGAAAAGAGGGAAGCCAGCAGAAGACTTGATTCTGATTCCTCTAGCTCCCGAGGATCCTGAGAAAGTAACTTTTATTGGAGCGTCGCTAGAGGAGCCCCTTAGAGGGAAGTTGGTGAGGCTTTTAAAAGAGAATAGTAATGTATTTGCATGGTCGACAGCTGATATGCCTCGCATAGACCTGGAGTTAATCACTCACAAATTGAACGTAGATCTGAATCGAAAGACAGTGAAGCAAAATAAAAGGAGTTTTGCCCCTGAGAGACAGGAGGCAATCAAGCAAGAAGTAGAAAAACTCTTGGAGGCTGGTTTCATTAAAGAGATACAATTTCCGGAATGGTTAGCAAACCCTATAATGGTAAAGAAGGCTAATGGAAATTGGAGAATGTGCGTGGATTTCACTGATTTAAATGATGCATGTCCAAAGGATTGTTTCCCGCTGCCAAGAATAGATACATTGATAGATGCAATCGTAGGACACGAGATGCTGAGTTTTATGGATGGATTCAGTGGATACAATTAAATTAAGATGCATAAGGATGACTTCCCAAAGGTATCATTCATCACTAATTTTAGTGTTTTTTGTTATCTTGTTATGGCGTTTGGTCTTAAGAATGCATGAACTACCTATCAAAGGTTGGTGAATAAAATTTTTAAATATCTTATTGGGAAAATAATGGAAGTATATGTAGATGACATGTCAGTCAAGAGTCTTGTGAAGACTGACCATATAACCCATTTGAGGGAAGCCTTTGAGGTCCTGAGATACCACAAAATGATGTTGAATCCTGCAAAGTGGGCTTTCGGAGTGGGATCTGGAAAGTTCTTGGGATTGATGGTCTCCAAGAGGGGAATTGATGCAAATTATGATAAGATAAAGGTCATTTTAGACATGGAGCCTCCGCGGTCTATAAAGGATATTCAAAAACTTACTGGAAGGGTCGCTGTCTTAGGACGATTCATCTCCAAGTCCGGAGATAAGTGCTTGCCATTCTTTAAATCCTTGAAGAAGGTAAAAGATTTCATATGGAATGATGTAACACCCCCAAATACGGAGTCAGGAATCTGGGTCGTCACGCAATCCTTCAATCATGTATAACCTGCATCAACTCCATAATCTAATAATTCCATATCACAGACCCCCAATCTCGCACACTCAAAAGTTATAGCCTTATAAATGACGTACAATAAGCATCATCTGTTATTAAAACTCAAATGTACTTTACAGGATCCCAAACAATTATTCATAACCTCTACATAAAGTTACAATAATTACGACTGATATCTTATACTTATCTGATATTCTGGCCCACCTGGGACAAAGATGCCAAGGATTCTCCCCATGACTGCAAGCGACTAAGTCCCATACCGGCATACTGGTTATCTGTTATGTTGTGACATTTAAAAGAAAGCAAGAGTGAGCAATAATGCTCAGCCATAATAATGTACAGTATGAAAAGACAGTATGAGAAATTCAAGTATAATTTCATATACGATAAATATGTTTATTTAAAATAGTTTTCCTCGGTGATTCACAGCTTCTTTCGAAAATAATTCTTTAGTGGATTTATTATCCTGCAATACCTTAATGGTAAACCCAGCGCTTAGGCTTGGGTTACGGTTTTGCATCACAATTCCAATTGGAAGAATAGGACCTTCATCGGAGCCCCCGAGATACGATGATCAATCGTATAACGGTATACTTTTCTACATGTAGATGGATGATTTCCATACGCCCGCTTGTCACCCTAGCCGCATTCGGGCTATATATGCTCTACACTCATCCCAGGGTTTATATTGCATACTTCGTATGTCCCTCAGTACACATGGTACCTTCTCATACGGAAAATTTATATAGCAGTCTCCCCAGTCCACGAAGTACTGGATCTCTACCCCTCCTATGTCCATTTTAAGAATCCTATCATATACCTGGAATCATCGAACTATATCGAAGTTCCCTAAGCATTTTGCTTGTTGATAGGCACAGCCCGTCTCATATGTAGTACTAAGGATGTGAGTTGACCATTGTCAACAGATAAATAAATAACGGGGAGTTTCTTTTAAAACTATATTCAAAATATTTAAAATAAGTCGAAATAATATTATTTGACGGTCTAAAATTATTCGTATGATATTCTGAAATTCAGGAAGTATTTTTAAATCCAATCTTATAATTTTTTTTTATCATTTTAAATTACTAAATAAATATTTAATAATTAGATAATAATTATTAAATAATTAAACCTTGAAGTATTATATATTTTAAAAGAATATTTGAAATAATATTTCTCAACTAGTTTATGTTTAAGTAATTAAAGTACTCTTTAATAATATAATTAATCAAGTTCGAAATAAATAAACGTTGGAAAATAATTCTTCTATATTAAATGAATAATGAAATAAAATTTATTATTCGAGTAATTAAATATAGTTGAGGGAATACGATCTTTGAAAATCGTTTTAATAAAAGTTCGAGGTATTTAATGTTTCGCAAGTGGACGTCGAGTTCCTTGGGATAAAACAAGTACGGACTTTTGATCGTCCAAAACATCTCCGGGATGATTCCCGGGTTTATACTTTATATAAACTGACCACTCTCGGTCTTACAACTTATACATCACGCTCTACTATAGCGTTAATATTCTTAAATAAAACACCTCCGGAATACTTCCGGGTTTTTATCAAATTATACTGACTGATCCTCGATCTAAAATATACTCTTCATATATACAACGCTACTCTCTAGCGTTATCGATTGAAATTCGGTAATATTCACATACCAAAATCATTATCATATCGTATGATATTATATAACATAATTCTTAAAACATCGTAAATATAGCACCATGTATATATCCACATTATTTGAAAACAAACACAACACAACAGTTTTAAAATATAGGGTTTGAAAACTTGCCTGGAGTCCAAGATACGTTTCCCGACTTCCTCTCGTTCCGGGTTTTCTAATCAACAAATATCATAATCTTAATCAGCATTCCTACTCTCATCACCAACTTATATTCTAATAAGTTCAATACTTCATAATTTTCAATATTCGACCGACTCGAAATAATCACCAATCCTTGGTCGAAACGGACGGTCAAAGTAGTCTTCTAGAGTTGACTTTACCGAATGTTACTATTACGCAACTCGCACTCTATCATTTTTAATAAATCGTAAAATTAATATTTTAATATGAAACCACCTCGAGGGGCTTTTTAAGTGCTTTTAATATTTATCATAAAAGCTTCATTTTCATAAAATGAATTTAATTAGGTGAAAAGAATTTCAAAAGTTCGGTCAACTACGGGATTTTACTATTCAAACCGTTTTCACTAAAACATCGATATCTCTCAAACCGTTAACTCAATTGATGCACCGTTTTCGCATACGCGATCTAGACAAAATTTAGAACACATTATTTCACAATAGTTTTCTGGTAACAGGGATGAAAATCCCGAAGAAGCAGTTTCTAACAGGGGGTTGTTTTTGATATTCGTACTCCGCGCGACCTCGGCTCCGACATTTTTATAAAATTGAAAAATAAATATTTTTACTTGTAATTTTTATATAATTTAGGGAACTCTATTTATTACTCTCTATAAAAATTTCATGGTTTATGAATATTTTTAAGTTGATTATTTCTATTTCCAAAGTTTGTAATTCGTAGCAGTTTTTGTCGCGTAAATCATTTTTACTAAAACGGTCATAACTTTTGATCCGTAAATCGGAATCAAGCGATTCAAGCACCTAAACGATCCTTATAACATTTTATATCATAATCAAGTGTTATTTTTCAAGAAACTGCAATTTAAGCATTCGGGAACTTCTGCAGAAACTTTATGTTGAGTTTTGTTCGTTTTAGCGAGATTACGATTATGATCCGAGTTTCGTTTACGTCTTAGATCATTATACCACCACAAACAATCATCAAATCATCATCCCAACACTAAATCCTCTCAAGAACATCATGTTCTTGAGGCAACAATCATCAACCTCAGAACTAATTAACTAAACATCAAGATTACAACAAATCAACCACTAAAACTAAGTTTATAACTAGGATTTCAAAGGTTCTTGAAACTTAAACCTTAAATAAAGATTGGTCAAATATTTATACCTTTCTCAAAACCTTGAGATGTGTTCTTGATGATGGTGGAGTCTTGGGGATGCTTGGTTGGGTTTTTGAAACCTAAATCAACCATTAAAATCAAGAAACCAAAGAAAAGTTACTATTCATACTATTCATTATCTCTTTTCATGAATTTATTTCACCCATCAAACCTTGATAAAATAGGCTCAAAAATTTATCTTACCTTAGTTTAGGATGTATGAAGCTTGGGAATTAATTGTGGATTTTTTCCATGGCTAGAAGTGAGGGATTTGAATTTGATTTCTTGGTGTTTCTTGGTGAGGGCCGAATGGAAGAAGAATGGGGAGAGATTAGAGTGTTTTGTGCTTTCTTGAATGCTTCTCTTGGAAGATTTTGAAGATATGATTTGTATATATTCTATTACTATTAAATCTTATGTATATCTTAGCTAGCTTCCTAGGTATACAAGCTAATCTATCTAGTTTAGATTTTAGGTTTACTATTCTAGCATTTAGGTCATCATGCTATCTAGTTTAGGTTACTATTTGATAACCTAACCATGGTTAGTTTCTTACCATAGTTAGTTAGTTGAGTTAGCTTGGTTCGATACGTTCATTTATTCGTTTACTCGTTCGCTCGGTCGCTTATTCATTTTCGTAATAAATTCTTGCAACCGGTTCGCGGTGTAAATCCTTTCGTATACGTTCTTTATGTTTTGAAGTATCGTTCTTGGATTTGAATTCATAGGATTTTAAATTTGTAATTATATTGTGATTCCCGTAATCCTTGATGGTTCGTGGATACGGTCATTTTTCAAAGTTCATTTTCTTCGAAACTAATAACGTTTACATACACTCATTAGGTATGTATAATCACAATATCAACTCAGAATCTTAAATTAAAAACTCGTATATGGTGTGGTCGCAAAAGTTTTTATTAAACCACAAGGTTACTTATTCATAAAGGATTTGACCGATGTCAAAAATTTGGGTTCTTACAGTCTTCCCCCTCAAAAGGATTCCGTCCCGGAATCAGTTTAGAAATAGGTGGGGATACGCTTTACACATGACAACCTCGAGTTCTCACGTTGACTTTGCACTATTTGATCTCTTCATAAAAATTTTACTCCTCCGTCAAATATATTTCAGAGTACTTGTTCTTGTAGATCTATGATCTCTACACGTTGTTCCACATACGCTAAGTCTGGCTATAAGTTTATTAGCTTATTTTCAATCATATATCTAGCGTTGACGGTTAAATTTCCTAACATCGATTCGTGGTAGTCGTTATAAACTTGGCGACTGTTTGACGATGGTGCTAATTTATAAGCCAACTTTTTTAGTCTTTTAAAGATTTCAACTGGTCCAATTAATTTTGGTTTCAACATTTCCTTACCTTTCGAATCTCATAACTCCCTCCCCGGGAGGCACTTTCAACAATACTTGGTATGTTCCGTCGTACTTTCTGTCTTTATAGTTCTGGTTCGCATATCTCTATTGTTCATCCTAGGCTGCCACTAGCCGGGTTCTAATAAGTTCTAGGAATTCCTTTGTTCTGTTGATTCAACTATGGTCCAAGTATCCTCCGCTTATGAACTTCTTCCCAACCTAAGGAAGAACGATTCTTTCTTCCGTACAAAGCTTTGTAGCCGTTCCAATGCCCGCATGATAACTCGTTATTGTCGGTAATTCGATTAACATCAACTAGTCTCTTCATTTCCCTTAAAAATCTATAATATGGACGATTAGCGCATCTTCTAGTGTTTGGAATCATCCTTCAACTTATTTATTTCCCCCTTCATCGCTCCTACTAGTGCTAGAGTTTCGTTCCTTAACCTTTTCCCATTTTGTCGTCTTTCGATTATTTTTTGTAAGAAGTTCTCGTTGCATTTTTACACGCTCGTCTCCTGTTATACGCTTAGCTTCAGACTTGACATTTCTTCCTGTAGTAATGTAAGGCATATCGTCGTCATGTTACCATCTTGAAGGAAGCACCATTTCCTACGCAATTGATTGACACGTTTTAGACTCGTGGAACGCTCAACTTCCGTTATCGGTCGAACTTCTTTAATCATTCCCCGTATAATATCCATAGTACTACGATACCTTCTGGGTCTTACTTTTTATTCTCGCTAGCGCCTTAGATGTATTCGCGTTTATTGATACCTGCTATCAGTGGCCTTTATAGGGCGTGTACGATCTTTTTTGCCTTGTATCAGCTCTGACAATGACATCCTTCATTCTTCCACGTTATCCTTCGTAAGGGATATCGGTGACTATTTTCCATATGCTCACGTGGTAAGTACATCTACACGAATTTTCTTTCAATGATAGACGATTCCCCTAGCCATTCCAAAAAAAGTTAAGCCGCTAGACGTATCTTCAATGGCCACGATAGTTCTCTCATTCTACTTGTCAATTTGAGAACTCTAAGTCGTGTCTCTGTTTGTCCCTTCTCGCGAATTATCTTGGGTCCTTGCGTGGCACGATATCACGGGGTCTCTCTATCACGAACTATCTCTTCCGCGTTCATAAAAATTTTATAGAGCGGAGATCTATCATTTGCATAATAAAATAAGCGGTCTTATTTAACCTATTACTCAAAATTCTAAAATAGCACGAAGGTTTACTTGGTTCTTGATAATCCTCCTCCAGAATTTATTATAATAAGCTCTTACTCCCATTCGGGTCATTCACAGGCCGCAATCGCCAAAATTTTAATCCTCGTCATTCCGTTTTCATTTTCAACCATGTCAATGACATCCATTTTCATATTCGGTCATGACTAATATCCTCTTAAGTTTCTAGGCATCATTAATTCTTCCGATTACGTAATAAAGGGTTCTTTTTACATTATCTCAACTCCAAAATTTCTTAATCACGGCCCTTGATCAATTTGACCAAAACTTCTACGCCGTGTCCAACATAAGTAAAAAAATTCCAAATTTTCCTCATATGTTAAACTCTTTGTCCCTTTCAGTGTGAACCTTATCGCGATTATTCTAGATTATTATTATGATGCCTTATGTCACGGTCCTTAAGCTGCGTAGACGTATCATTACACTTCACACAAAATCTATTTTTATCGTCGAGTATTTCCAACACGGGGTTGCTACTAATCTTACCTTCACTTTTTGAAAATCTTATTCCTCGAATTCATACATGCTTGGTCCTTCTCGAATTTATTAGTACCTATCCCGATAATGTTTCAAAGAAGCGTACCTCACTAAGCACGTTGGTATCTCTATTATCGTTCTTCTATAACCATGTTAAAGATCTTTATGATAATAACTAAACATGGTATTCCCTTTTTAAAATAACTTACTCATCATGATGCTCCGATTGCACCATCATAGCACTGAGCTCTCAATCTCATATTAGAACAATCGGTTCTCAACTATACCTCTCTTTGTTCAGAAGGCAATTAGCCTTGGAAGAATGCTTTTCACAATATCAATGTAATTTAGACAATCTTAACAAGATTTCAAAATCTAACATCTGAACAAATAATGAGCTCTGAATAAAAGAGTCACGACACTCAAAAGATTTATAACTTGGAAGGAAGAATACAACAAGGATTATCCTTCCACATCCTTAGAATTTTATATTATGATATAATAAAGAATATCTCTTGAAAGTAATGAGTTCTGAATAATAACATCATTTGAATGACACTTGTAAGATTTTCCCATTGAAAGAATACATTTCTTTTCGAATAATGAAAGAAATATCGAATAACATCCTCAACCAAAGGTTAACCATTGAGGTTTCAAAGAGATGTTATTTTGAAAGAAGGAATTTTATTCAGTGATTAACAAATAAGGAAGTATGTTGTTCTTCAAACATTTCATGAACAAAATATTTCAGAAAACTGGATATGAATCCTTGTTCGAGTGGGCGACCTAGTTAGGTCTCAATTAAATCATTCTTTGAAAATTTCATCGACAATTAAATTTTGAATATATGATGCACTATGGAATAATAATAAAAATTTGATTGGAAGTGGAACTAGAAAAATAATAACTAGTCCATATCAAGCATTATTATCAACCAGCTAAGAAAATGGCCAGCTCAATTGGTTTGGCCTATAGCAACTAGCTAGGATGATTAGCTAGGCTTTCATCGTATTAAGTAAAATTTTGACTAGTTAGGACATTAGTTAGCCGTTCAGGAAAACATATGCAACTAAGCATATTTCAGTTTATTCGAAAAAGAAAATCTCAATATCGTAACCACTAAAGAATTTGTGGCTACCTGGATGGTGATTTCAAAATAAAGAATTTTCAAATTTAGGCCGAGAAAGGCAATTATAACTCTGAATCGAGTGGTCTTGGCATCAGAACAATCGATAGTCCCTCATCAAATATTTCCTACCAATAAAATTGTACACTCAGAGGTGCCCTCGTTCACATACTTTATCAGATTCTCAAATAGAATTGAATTCGGAATACCAATATCAAATTGATACCCTTACTATGATTTCAAAGTTTAATATCCAATATCATTCCGAATAGAAGAAAAGGATTCCCGAGGAATCCAAGGATATTAGATCATCCATGTTTTTAACAATTTGTTAGATATTTACAATCTCGACTAAGAAGAGTAAGTATGAAAGAAGAATCAATTGAAGAAACTCATTATGAATATTCGCCGATGAATTGAGAAAAATTTATTAAAAATTCCTCGGATAGTTGAAATAAGGTATAAATAGCTCTGAGCCGAACAAGAACATAATCTATGAATAAAGATTCATAGATCAACTAAAAGAATTGACAAGTCCTAATGCCGAGAAAGACTATTCAAGATGGTCACATTAGAAGTTCAAAGTAAGGAACGAAAAGGATTGCCTGATATGACTTTTCAAGGCAATACGAATAATCAACAGTTTGGAGAGAGTAGCGTGACAGTAAGTAGGTGTCAAAATATTTCACTGATTATCCTAACTCTCGTTATTATCCTTCTGAAGATGATACCACCTCTTCGTCTTTGTAATTCCTTATTTCAGCTAGTGTCTCTTTCAAATCATTTTAAAATCGCTTACTAACTTGACTTTCGCATGTATATCTGTCATTCAGGTGTTTTACCTCGAAGACCTTACTCATAAATATTCCAAAAGCATCTGCTAAGCCAATAGGGGCCTGCTACACGCATCCGTTACTAACTACAAGTGGCCAGTTTCCCCTGGGAATAGATCAAAGAGATCTCTTAGGGATCTCAATGCAGTCCATAAGTTCGGTGGCATGTGTGTGTGAGTGAACATACATTACCGAATATATTAGAGGTCTACGAGTATATATACATAGTCTCTGACATTATTTCTACCGAAGAATTCTGCTCTAGACTCACCGGTCTATCCTTTCAAAAGGTTCTAAGCTCGAACTATTGCTCATTGTAATCTTACGCCATTCAATTGTAGACATGCCATCAATTCTTAATGCTCTCGATCTCTGACTAAACCATCATAATATTCGTATATTACATTCAAATCTTTCTTAATAGAAATAAAATCCTCAAGGGTATATTAGACACTATCTCTACTGAATTCGTTATTCATACGGTATTCTTATCCTCATTGGTAAAATAATACCTTTAACTAGTTGGGTAGTAATCTTAACTATTTTATTAATAATTAGACTTCATGGTTCTCACATGTGATGCCCCTTCATGGGCAGCTTATTAAGAACTATGGGTAACAAAGCTCTTGTTGTCCAAATGAACATTTGGTGTTGATAATACCGTTTTTACCCCAAATGCCCTGGAGACTCAGCTCCGAGTTCTACATCCACATCATTTTCAAATCATATATGATTCTAATTTTTCTTCTCATCATTTTGATAATCTCCAATGGTCCTATTATTCATTTTTAATACCTTAAATATACACTTATCCTAACCTGCACATTGGGGCTACATCCGGTAGTCCAATGATGAACTCTATATGAGCTCTTACGCAATCTCGCATCTAGACAGGCTCCTAACACTCTCGTTTCTGAGTACTATAACTTATTGCTCTGATACTATTTCTGTAACGCCCCCAAATCCGGGGTCAGGAATCTGGGTTGTCACCCAATCCTTCAATCATGTATAACCTGCATCAACTCAATAATCCAATAATTCCATATCACAGACCCCCAATCTCATACACTTATAAGTTATAGCCTTAGAAATGACGTACAACAAACATCATCTGTTGTTAAAACTCAAATGTACTCTACAGGATCCCAAAATATTATTCATAACCTCTACATGAAGTTACAATAATTATGACCGATATCTTTTACCTATCTGATACTCTGGCCCACCTGAGACAAAGCTGTCAGGGATTCTCCCCATGACTACAAGCGACTAAGTCCCACACTGACATACGGGTTATCTGTTGTGTTGTGACATTTAAAAGAAAGTAAGAGTGAGTAATAATGCTCAGCCATAATAATGTACAGGATCTCTACCCCTCCTATGTCCATTTTAAGAAGCCAAGCCCTTGGCAAAGATTACGACTAAACAAGTCTCTCAGTTCCTGTGGGAGAATATTATATGCAGATACGGAATTCCCCGAATCTTGGTAACCAGCAATGGAACACAGTTCAATAATGAAGAGTTTAGAAAGTATTGTGAAGAGAAAGAAATTGACTTAAGATTCACTTCTGTTGCTCACCCTCAAGCCAATGGGCAAGCAGAAGTTGCAAATCGTATCATTCTAGATGGGTTAAAGAAGAGCATTGAAAAATCCAGAAATAATTGGGTGGACAAAGTTCTGCCGATACTTTGGGCTTACAGAACTACATGTAGGATTACAACAGGAGCAACACCATTTATGCTAGCATATGGGGCAGAAGCGGTTGTTCCAGTGGAGATATCCCATTCATCTCCAAGGATCCAAGCATATAATGCTGAAGAAAATAAAGAGGGGCAAAGGTTAGCCCTGGACTTGATAGATGAAGTGCGAGATGCGGCGCATGCAAAAATCGTGGAATATCAGAAAAAGGCCTCTTTTTACTACAACCTAAGGGTGAAGGAGAGGTTTTTCAAGCAGGGAGATTTGGTCCTAAGGAAGGTGGAAGCTTCTGGAGTAGGGCAGAAGGGAAAACTTGCCCCAAATTGGGAAGGGCCATACAAGGTTAAGAGCATTCAAGGAAGAGGATCTTACAAATTGGAGACCATGGATGGGGAAAAAGTACCTCAGACTTGGCATGCTCAAAACTTGAAAGTTACCACCTATACCTAGTACTTACTATAGTGGTAACAAGGTTCAAAAGCACCTTGAAGCTTTGCTTGTATAGGATTTTTTTATCTCATTTTAAGTAAGATCTGCATTCTAGTTAGTGACTATTAAAGGTTGAACCCATCTTATGTAAGGTTTTGAAAGGCAAGTTATGTTAAATTTATTCTAAACTTTAAAAAACCAGAGTATATTCTTGAGTTAAAGATATTTTAGACTTTGGAAGACCAAGTCTTATTCCCTTTATTCGATGCATGATTTTTAAGAACTGAGTAGTTCAGGTGTGTTAATTTATTTCTTTGAAAGTGCAAACTCCAAAATACTTAGAAAATTAAAAAGGAAACAACTAAATAAGGCAAGGAAAATGATATAAATAAACCCCGAAGGGTGATAAGTTCAAAACACAAAAAATAATACATAAGTCTAGAAACGAATAAAAATCTACTCATCCCTAGCAGGGTCATCCCGATCCTTCTCAGCTTTAGTGTGCCCCTCCTCGGGATTAGCAGAAGTCTCTGTACCCTTTGCTGGGGAGGAAGGAGGAGAAGTAGTGCTAGGATCGAGAATGCGATCTTCTTGCATAGGGGAGTTGAAAAGAGCGTCTAAGCTGTCCCCAGTCTCCGGCTGCTTAGGACTAATAAAGTCCTTGGCTTCTATCAAGTCAGGCTGCTTCTCAGGCACGACCTTCACTGCAGTGTCCTAACCTTGCGTAAACTGGATGGGAAAGAGACCCTCATCATGAATATTCATTAGATCCCTAAATTTTTGGGAGTCCATGTAATCATCAATGAGTGTCTCCTTATGACTCCAGAGTTTGACCAGCTCAGCATGGGCCTTAGACAACTCTTCATCCTTGTTCTTCAGTTTCTTCTCAAGGACCTCAACCCTCTCTTTCCATTTCTTCATCTCCCTTTCAAACTCATCTGAGTTCCCCTTCCAAGACCTAGCTTGGTGCAGCGCTGCCTGGAAGTAGGTGTTACTCTGCATAAGGGAAGCATGATTCAGCACAGGTTCAAAATGAAAAGGAGATAATAGTTAAAGAAAAAGAGAGAAACATTATGAAAGCTTGAGCTTGAGAACCAAAAAGTTCAATGGTCTCAATGTCACTCCCCGTGCCAATGTCAGTAAAGTCGTGGGGAGTTATGGAGTGGTAGGACCAATCCTTAGCATGTTTGATGGACCCTACCACCGTGTCACTTCTCCTGAAGCCCCAGTTAGGCCTGAAAGAGTGCACCTTGAGTGGAGGATCCACATCATCCCCCAGCGCGACCTCGGGGACATGAGGCCTTAGGAAGATAGGGGCCTCGGGCTTACTCCTTGGGTCCCTGTTCAGCTTGGCCCTTTTTTTGGCGGCCTGATTCTCCTTCTTTAGGCTTGTTATTGTTGTTAATGGCCTCGCAAGCTGAAATAAAAAAAGAAGAGGGAAAAACATTAAAGTCTGGAAATAATTAAGTTTCGATAAATAGAAAGAAATAAAAAAAAGATAAAGTTACCCTTATCACTGGCTTGAGAGAGACCAAATTTCTTCAAAGAAAACTTCTCTAAAAGGGTCTAGGAGTCTGTTTGGCCGTTATCAGCAATGAGGGTTTGATAAGCGACCTCCTCCTCATCAGTTAACCTAATGCTAGAAGGGCTACCATCAACTACTTTGCAAAATGGCCTATGAAAAAGAGTGACCCAATCACCTCCGGCCCAGGTCAGCCTAACAAATTCATCTCTCTATATTGGGTTATTCTCGACAATGGAGTTTCCATAAAAAATGTGGGGGATTTCGGGCCTTTGATGTATTAAAACCCAACACGGTTGGGTTAAAGAACTATTATAGAACTGAAAAATGTTTCTACAAACAGCGACTGAAAGAGGAAATTTAATCCTAAGACATAAAACCATAAAATAAATAATATTTCTCCATGAGTTAGGAAGGAGCTGGCATGGATTTATTTGAATATTTGCAAGTAGACGTGGAATGAATTCATGAAAGGGGAACCTAAGACCTGCGGTTAGGGCTCCTCGATAAATAAAGATTGTATCCCCCTCCCAGTTATAGGTCCTATCCCCAGGGGCGGCCGGAGTAATTCTAAGGTGAGGAGGGAGTTTGTACATGGTGTTAAAAGCTTCTATCCTACCATCTAGCTCATGGAAAGTATTATCGTGGTTGTAAAAATCTAAATCAAATAGAGATGGATATTCATCCCCTCTAGTGTTAATCATGTCTATAAGAGAAGTATAAGGAGAACGTATTTGAATCGCGGTACCTCTTTTAGAAGTGTTCATCTTGGCCAGCCTAGCAATGTCGTGATCTGCCATTGATGTTCTTGGGAAGGAGGCTTGAAACCCAGAAAATGGTTGAAGGTGGAGGAGCTACGGTGGTAGATAACGCCGGAAATCGCCTTCTTTAGAGAGGAAATTGAGAGAAACTTGAGAGAAATTTGTGAGTGAGAAATGAAATGAGGAGCTCTACCTCTCATCACACTTATATAGTAGAGTCAAGGGAAGTGAATCGATAAAAGCCCATTGAAATGTGGCCCAATAAAGGAAAGCCCACTAAAACAAGATGTTTCTGGGTCAATCTAGAAGGTTGAAAGGAATTTGAAAGGTCTATAATCGACCAGAACTATGATCGATTAAAAAAGTGACTTTGATCGAATATTTATTCGACTAGAGTGGTAGAAAATCACTTAGTTCGATCAGAGCCCTGATCGATGAAAAAAGTGATTTTGATCTAATATTTATTCGACTACAATGGTAGAAAATTACTTAGTTTGACTAGAGTCCTGATCGATAGAAAAAATAACTTTGAACGAAATATAGTTAGACCTCAGTGTCAGAAATGAGTATAAGCTAAACAAAACACCTTAGTAGATTTAACTTAGTGAATTTTGTAGCACCCGATGGATGATCAATTATAGTGCCGAAGGATGATTCAATATAGTCCCGACGGATGACTAATTGATATCCACCGGCTGAGTAGCTTATGTAACAATAAGTAATGTAGCACATTTCTGTAAACAACTTTGTGTAGATTCTATAGTAGCATATGAGTCATGTTGACTACTAGTAGATATGCAGAATAGGTTGATTAATTGTAAATATTAGATGTCTTGTAATTCTGCATAAATGAAATGGAGTCAAGTGTCAAATAGCTACCCAACGGATGATCAACAAAGCTACCCGACGGATGATCAACAAGGCTACCCGACGGATAACAAGCATGTACCTGACGGATGATCAATTCAAATATCTGTTGACAGTGACAACATAGTCACATGCGTTGGGTGTTTGCAAAAGGAATGTGGCAGCCTGTTTAGCAGGGGTTTGAGAACAAAGAAGCATTACCATTTCCATGCTACTATGAAGATATTCAAAGATGCTGGTATAGAGTAGTGAAGTAGCATGGAGTTAGACTTGATATGTTTTGTTTTATTATCCTGTCTTATTACCATGTAAACTTGGTGATATATAAACCAAGTGTAGCTAGTAGAACAAACAATAACTAAGCAAACACATTTTAGAAGAGAAATAGAAAAAGCTGTAACTGTTAAGAATTTCTCTGTAGTTTGTTTGTTCACTTGTACAAGCAGCTGTAAGCTATTCAAGCTTCAAAGGGTTCTCTTGATATATACATATATATATATATATATGGTGGATACATTCAAATCCACCAGAAAGTTTAAAAGACTTGTGTTTTTATTACTTGTGTTTTGATTTATATAATTCTTTCATTTCGCACTTTGCAAATCAAACACTTATATATTATTAAGTTAGAACAGTTTTAAAAATCTCAAAAAGAAGCCAAAATTACATTCAACCCCCCTTATGTAATTCTTGTTGTATTGTTAGGGAATAACAATTGGTATCAGAGCAAGCTCTTGATGTACAAAGAGTTTAAAGATCACAACAAACAGCAAGATGAACAAGAAGGATGTTGGAGTTAAGATTCCATTTCTGGAAAAAGACAATTATCACCACTGGAAGGTGAAGATGCACCTACATCTTCTTTCTCAAGATGAGGCCTATGTGGATTGCATAGAGAGAGGTCCTCATGTACCAATGAGAGCTGCAACAGGGAATGAACCATCTGTTCCCGAGCCTAGGCATGAATGGTCAGATCCTGATATTGAGCAAGTCAGGAAAGACAAGAAGGCCATAAATATATTGTTCAATGGAGTTGATGGTGATATATTTGATAACATCATTAACTGCAAAACAGCCAAGGAGGTTTGGGGCACAATTCAGATTATCTGTGATGTTACTGAGCAAGTAAGGGAAAATAAGATGCAACTCCTAATTCAGCAATATGAGCACTTTCATTGTGAAGATAGTGAGTCTCTCACTGACATTTTTAGTAGATTTCAAAAACTACTAAATGCTCTGAAGTTGCATGGAAGAGTCTATCAGACAAAAGACTCCAATCTCAAGTTCCTTAGATCTCTTCCAAAGGAATGGAAACCAATGACAGTCTCATTGAGAAACTCTCAAGATTACAAGGAGTTTATATTAGAGAGACTGTATGGCATCCTGAAAACTTATGAGCTTGAAATAGAGCAAGATGAGAGGATGGAGAAAGGAAGAAAGAAAGGAGGGTCCATAGCACTGGTTGCTGAGTTAGAAAAAGAGAAAGAGATGAAGGTAGAAGCTGTTGAGTCTACTTCAAAGGCCTGTGAGAATAAGGGAAAAGGGCTGGTAGCTGAAAATGAAGACAATTTGAGCCAAGATGACATGGATGATATTGATGAGCATTTAGTTTTTCTCTCCAGAAGATTTGCCAAGCTCAAGTTTAAAAAGAACTTTGGAGCAGCCAAGCCAAATAGAAACATGGTGGATAAATCTAAATTCAAATGTTTCAAATGTGGCTTGGCAGGGCACTTTGCCGGTGAGTGTAGAAAGTCAGATTCTAGCAAAAAGAAGTTTGAGCCTGTTGATTATAAACAGAAGTATTTTTAGTTGCTCAAGCAAAATGAGGGCTTTCAATACATAGGAAAATGACTGGGTAGCTGATGGTTTGGATGAAGATGAGGATGTCAGCTATGTCAATCTAGTCCTAATGGCCAAGTCTGATAAAACAGAAACTAGTTCTTCAAGTAATCAGGTAATCACCACTAACCTAGCACATTTATCTAAAGCTGAGTGTAATGATGCTATTAATGACATGTCTACAGAATTATATCACTTGTGTGTTACACTTAAGTCACTCACCAAAGAAAATGCTAAAATCAAAGAAAACAAGTTGTTTTTAAGTGAGAGAAATAATGTGCTAGAATCTCAGTTTATTGAATTTGAAAAATTGAGAATTGAGTGTAAGATTGCTAAGGATGAATTAACTGAGTCCTTGAAGAAAGAAGAGATTTTGAAGAAGCAACTTGAACGAGAACAAGTGGTGATTAAGGCATAGAAATCATCCATAGATGTTCATGCTCAAATCACTAAAGTTCAAGGTATTGAGTCCTTTTGTGATGCAGCCTGGATAAAGAGTAAGGAGAAGCTGGAATCCAGTTTGGTTGAAGGATTGCTAACAGATGTGGACTCGACGGATGATGAGAGTCATCCGTCAGATAATCAAAAGAATTATCTGTCGAGTGACACAAATCCTCATCCATCGGCTGTAAGCAAACCTGTGAGCAAAGCCAAACTTGCCAAGCTGAATGAGAAATATGGATCAGTTTCCAAAAACTTTGTTCTTGGAGAATCAAGTCGAGTGAAGAAGGAGAAGGAAGTTAATGTTGGCCATATGTCTATCAAGCAATTGAATGACAGATTGGAGAAGATTGAGGTTAAAACAGAAGCTAAAAAGAAAAATAATAGAAATGGGAAAGTATGGATTAACAAACATAATAACTACACACCTGATAAATATGCCCCAAGAAAAATCTGTGTTAAGTGTGGTAGTGTTAATCATTTGTCTGTTAATTGCAAACTTGCCATGCCAACTCCTATATTTGTACCCTCTTCTTTTTCCAACATGACTGTCATGATTTCTATGCCTATGAATGCTATGTCTACTCAGAATATGAATGCACAATTTGCTAATATGCCATTTGCACCTAATCCTTATTATGCTTCATTTAGTATGCCTTAAATGCCACTTAGCATGCCTTACTGGAATAATATGTTTGCAAATAGCATGCCTTTCCCTGTCAATCAAAATGTGCATGATAATTCTGTTTTAATGACTGGTTTCAGAGGTTCAACTCAAATGACTATTGATGAATCAGATATTCCCAAGTCAAATGAGGTCAAACCTAAGAAACCAAAGAAGAAAGCTAACAAGGCAGGACCAAAGGAAACTTGGGTACCAAAATCAACTTGATTTGGTTTTGATGTGTGCAGAGAAATAGAAAGAATCTTTGGTACCTAGATAGTGGTTGTTCAAGGCACATGACTGGAGATTCTACCCTGCTCATAGAGTTCAAGGAGAGAGCTGGCCCAAGTATTACCTTTGGGGATGACAGCAAGGGTTATACTATAGGATATGGCTTGATTTCAAAAGATAATGTCATCATTGAGGAGGTTGCCCTAGTGGATGGTCTCAAGCATAATTTGTTGAGTATCAGCCAGCTTTGTGATAAGGGAAATTCAGTAACCTTCAACTCAGAATCCTGTGTTGTGACAAACAAAAGGAGCAACAAAGTGGTTCTCAGTGGTGTGAGAAGAGGAAATGTGTATCTGGATGACTTCAACTCGTCAAATGCAGAATCTGTTACTTGTCTTCTCAGTAAAGCAAGTCAAGATGAAGGTTGGCTATGGCACAAGAAGCTATCCCATCTAAACTTCAAGACCATATATGAGCTTGTCAAGAACGAACTGGTTAGAGGCATTCCTCAAGTGGAGTTTTCTAAGGAAGGACTGTGTGATGCCTGCCAAAAGGGAAAGCAGATTAAAGCATCATTCAGAAAGAAGCTTGATTCAATAATTGAAGAACCTTTGAAATTGCTACACATGGATTTGTTTGGACCAATCAATGTGTTGTCCATCTCGAGGAGAAGATTTTGCCTAGTAATTGTAGATGATTTCTCAAAGTTCTCTTGGAAATATTTTCTAAAGTCTAAAGATGAGGCTAGTGAAATCATCATCAATCACATAAGGCAAGTCAACAATCATCCTGATTTTAAAGTAAGGAGAATCAGGAGTGATAATGGAACTGAGTTCAAGAATTCTGTGATGAGATCTTTTTGTGAAGAGAATGGTATAATGCATGAATTTTCTGCAGCAAGAACCCCACAACAAAATGGAGTGGTAGAAAGGAAAAATAGATCTCTTATTGAAGCTGCAAGGACAATGCTTGAAGAATCAAAATTACCAACATATTTCTCGGCTGAAGCTGTGAACACTGCGTGTTACACTCAGAATATTTCTTTGGTAAATCAAGCAAAATGCATGATACCATATCAATTGTTCAAGAACAAGAAACCAACTCTAAATTTTCTTCATGTCTTTGGCTACAAATGTTATATCTTGAGAAATCAAATTGACCAACATGGGAAGTTTGATGCTAAAGCAGATGAAGGAATTTTTGTTGGATATGTTGTGGGAAAAGCATATAGAATCTACAATCTTAGAACCAACATTGTCATGGAATCAATACATGTTGTGTTTGATGATAAAAAGATTGAGGGACTGCAAGATGAAGATTCTCATGAAAGTCTCAAATTTGATAATGTGGAGATGGTTAGTGATGATAGTGATGATGAAAGTGATCAGGAAACAATGGCAGAGGATAATGCAGAAAAATCTACTACTAATGAAGCACAAAATTCAACATCTGTCGAGTTGTAAAATGCTTCATCCATCGGGAGACAATATGCCTTATCCGTCGGGAGACAATCAGCCTCATCCGTCGGAACACAAGGTGCACCATTGGTCGGGTCATTAAGAGAAGTTGAAAGTCAGAATAGATCACTAACAGAAAATTCCCCTTTCTCAAGTCAAAGATTCACAAACTCAGGGGGAGTTTCTAATAATCAAAACTCAGTCACATATCAAGACAATAATGACGCCTCTTTATCTAGAGCTAATTTACCTCAACAAAGGAAATGGACAAAAGATCACCCCTTTGAGCTCATCATTGGTGATGTATCTTCTAGAGTTCAAACAAGGAGAGCAACTCAAGAAGAATGTTTATATAGCAGCTTCCTATCTAACGAAGAACCAAAAAAGGTAGAAGAAGCTTTGTTGGATCCTGATTGGATTTTAGCTATGCAGGAGGAGGTAAACTAATTTGAAAGGAATAAAGTATGGAAGCTGGTACCCAAGCCTAAAGCAAAGAATCCAATTGACACCAAATGGGTATTCAGAAACAAGATGGATGAAAATGGCATAGTTGTAAGGAACAAAGCTAGATTGGTTGCTAAGGGCTATTGTCAACACGAAGGAATAGATTTTGATGAAACTTTTGCTCCTGTTGCAAGACTTGAAGCCATCAGAATTTTCTTGGCCTATGCAGCTCATGCCAATTTCAAGGTCTATCAAATGGATGTAAAAAGTGCTTTTCTGAATGGAGATTTGGAGGAGGAAGTCTATGATAGTCAGCCTCCTGGTTTTGAAGATCCAAATTTCCCAAATCATGTTTATTATCTTTTGAAAGCACTTTATGGACTGAAGCAAGCACCTAGAGCCTGGTATGACACTTTATCAAAGTTTCTTTTGGAAAATCACTTCACAAGAGGTACTGTTGATAAAACTTTATTCTTTAGAAATGTTAATGGCTCTACTATACTTGTTCAAATTTATGTATATGATATTATATTTGGCTCTACAGATGAAAAACTTTGCAAAACGTTTGCCAAATTGATGCAAAGTAAGTATGAAATGAGCATGATGGGAGAACTAACTTACTTTCTTGGTTTGCAAGTTAAGCAAGTTAATGATGGAACATTCATTAGTCAAACTAAATACATTCATGGTCTTTTAAAGAAGTTTGAACTAATGGATTGCACATCTGCAAAAACTCCCATGGCCACTGTAACTAAGCTTGAATTAAATACTACTGAAAAGTATGTGGATATTTCAAGCTATAGGGGCATGGTTGGCTCACTTCTGTACTTAACAGCTAGTAGGCCAGATATAATGTTTGCTACTTGTCTTTGTTCTAGATTTCCGGCTGATCCTAGAGAATCTCATTTAGTAGCTATTAAGAGAATTTTCAGATATCTCAAGGGAACACCAAAACTTGGCATTTGGTACACTAGAGATTCTGGTTTTGGTCTAACTGGTTATTCGGATGCAGACTATGCAGATTGTAAAATAGACAGAAAAAGTACAATAGGAACCTGTCAATTTCTAGGGAACAAGCTTGTGTCCTGGTTTAGTAAAAAGCAAAATTCAGTTTCTACCTCTACAGCTGAAGCTGAATATATTGTTGCTGGTAGTTGCTGTGCACAGATTTTGTGGATGAAAAACCAATTGTTGGACTATGGTCTACAAGTGGATAGGATTCATATTTTCTGTGATAACACAAGTGTAATTGCCATCACTGAAAATCCAGTACAGCATTCAAGAACAAAGCACATAGACATCAAGTACCACTTCATAAGGGAACATGTGATGAATGGTACTGTGGAATTATATTTTGTTCCAAGTGAAAAGCAGCTTGCAGATATATTTACCAAGCCACTTGATGAATCCACCTTTTCAAGGTTGGTAAGTGAGTTAGGTATGCTTAATTATTCTTGAATCATTTCAGATATTTTGCAAGTTGTTATGTAGCTAGAAATTTAATTGATTTTTTTTATTTTGGATGAAATTTTGTCTAAGTCAAAATTTACATCCCGACGGATGATTATTATCCATCATCAAGTTTGATCATCCGTCGAAATACAATTTGTCAATAAAAAATAATTATTTTTCTGAAATATTTTGTAACTCGACGGATATCTAATTTATCCTCATCCGTCGAATTGTCTCAATCCTAGCCATTATTTCTCTGAACATTATCCATCGAGTACACTTACAGTTTGTAAGCATGACACGACGGATAAGTGACAGAATTTTTACAGTTTATTTATTTTTAAACGGCTATTTTGGGCAATTTTTATTGGTCCTTTATTTCACTTTATTATTTTTGTCAGTTTTTCTCTGAGATAGTATAAAAGCTAAATTCTTTTTCATTCTTTTCTTTTATCATTCTCAAGATTCAATTGCTCTAACTTCTTTCTTCTCAAAAGCAAATTCTCTCTCTGCAAACTTTCAAGTCTTTAACAATGGCACCTGTAGTGAAAATCATGTCTCAAACTGGTTACATCTATGAGAAAAACAACTTCTCAGCTTTAGTAAACAAGGAGATTCAACAGTCTGGTGACTACCACAAAATGATGGATTTTGTGGAGAACTGCAAACTCAACTATGCCATGCTGGAATCACCCACCATTTACTGTGAGGTTGTCGAGGAAATGTGGACAACTGTAGTGTACAACTCAACAGACAAGACCATCACTTTCAGTCTAAAAGGTAAGCAATTTTGCATAAATAGTGATATTGTCAAAGCATGCTTTAAAATCTCTGATAACAATGTTACTACTCCACACACAGACACTGATATTGTTAACATGCTTAATTCTATGGGCTATGCACTCACTACCTCTAAGTTAAGTGAAATTAGAAGGTTGGGTCTTAGGAAAGAAAGGAGTTATCTGTGTGATGTAGTAACTAAAGTGTTTTCTGGTAAGATTAGCAATTTTGATTCTATCAATATATCTATGCTTAACATGCTTTACATGCTAGTTACTGATAAGTATTTCAATTTCAGTGACTTGGTTTTGTTTGAGTTAGGCTTTAAGTTAGGAGAACTTAATAAGAGAGGTAGAAGTGTCTATTATGCTAGATTCTTTATGATGCTTGCTAACCATCTTATTGAGAATATTGTGATTGAGAACCCAACCAACAAGCTGAATTGTTAGGTTCAAGAAAGAAGGATTATTGCAGATTTAAATAGAGCAAATCATTAGAAGGAGGTGACCTTATACTATTTTCCAGTAATGGAGGGACCTCAGGTAAGTGAGGTAATTTCTTCTGTCTCTACTCTTCCAACATCACACATTTCTTTGCCTTCTAGTGTAGCTATGACATCTGTGCCAATGACCAAACAGATGCCTACCCAAGCTGCCAAAACTAAAATTCCAAAATCCAAAGCTAAGAAAGCCCCCTCTGATTTCTTTCAAAAGAAATCAGTTGTAAAATCTACTAAACCTAAAGAGGGGAGTGTGAAGGAGGGTGAGAAAGGTGAGGGACAGGGTGAAAATCAAAGAAGCCCTAAGAATAAGGTAGGAGAGGTGAGTGTTTCCCAGCCTAGCCATACTGCAGTTTCTCAACAAACTGCAGTGCTTAAAAAGGATTTAAGCTCATTACTAGTTACATCCTCCCAAAAGGATGTGACTATTGAACAAAGCTCTCAGCCAAGAGCACAGGCCAAGAGGGTAAGGGACACAAACTCACCCAAAACCTATATCAGAAAGAAGAAACCAAAAACCCTTGGGGGTGCACAGGGCACACACTTAGTGCAAATTGGTGCTAAAGACCTAATCACTGCACCTTCTCAAAGTCAGGTTAATGTGGCTCCAATAAATGTGGAGTCACAGCCAAAATCTCTCATAATTGAAGCACCTGATACACCAAATTCTCCCACACACTCACTGGATGTTGACATGATCAATACATCACTTCCAAATTCTCCATCTTTAACTCTCTTGGAGAAGCCAAAAATCCAAGTAAGTGAGCATCATCTTTTAGATGATTTGTTGGCTCATTTACCATTCCTTTCTAAGACTGTTGAGACATCTGTGCCAAACTTTTCATCAATCTCCACAGAGCCTACAATAGTCTCCACTCCAAACTCTTTCATTTCTACTATCCCGATGGATATTCATCATCCGTCGAGTAGTGATTGTATCCCGACGGATAAGCCTGACAGCAGTCATCCGTCGGATAGCCATACTACTAACCCGATGGATATTCATCATCCGTCGGGTGTCTCTACACAACTTAGGACTGAAGGAAGGGAGTGATTTGAGTGAGAGTCTAGGTTGCTCCCAGGAAAAAGGAGAGAAAAAGAGTGAACAAATGCAGTCCATTTCTTCAGGACTGGAAAAAGTGAGTGAGAGGAGTCCCACCTTAGATGGTGAAGGTGAGGGTGTGAGGTTGGGGAGCCAAGGGGAGCCCTTGATGCAAAAAGAGAGAGAAATTGAGAGAAATGGAGGTACGGAAGGAATAAGGTTGGAAATCATTGCTAGTGAGTTAATGAATGCCAATGATGCAGACATTGAGAGACTATCTCAGCATAATCAAGCTATTATAAGTTCCATCTCTTTGGATGCTGAGGCATTTACTCATCATGTTCCAGCATATCAAATTTTGGCTGGATAGGGCAATGAAAATACAGAAAGAATACTAAACTTGGTGCACACCGCCCGGTCAATGCAAAGAGCTAAGGATGCCATCACAGCTATGCCACCTAGAGCTGATGTTGATGTTGACTATGGGACTGGGGAATCTGCTCATTTCTTTGGTGATGCAAATGGAGAGGGGTCACTGGACATAGGGGGAGAAGTAGGCCCTTGTTCCAGATCTGGTATGCCATCTTGGGCATTTTCAAAGCAATGTGATGAACACTATTTCAAGACCACCCTCATTCAACTTATAAGTCAGACACACTCTGCTCTTTAATCCACAACAAATGCCAGCACCAAGAAGCTCCTACAAGCACACCTGGCCTCTCTACATTTACAACAAATCCAAGGTTTTCAACACAATCAGGATGTCACTTCTATCAAGACTGAGATTGATCAAATGAAAAAGGACATTTCTGAAAGGTTGGATTCTAAACTTCCAGAAGCTACAATGCTTGATATTAAAAGACAACCCAGGAAGAATTCTGATCTTGCCACAAAGATAGATTCCTTGGATACCAAAATGACTGCAATGGAAGCTTCTCTAACAACTATACATCTACATCAAGCTCAGCAAACTCAACTGCTACAACAACTAGTGGTTGCACAATCTTCATCCTCCACTCTACTTGATGACAACAAAAAGGGGGAGAAAAGATCAAGTAAGGGTGAGGGGGAGAAAGGCTCAAGTGAGGGGGAGCTACAGCTAAATATACAAGTCAGCAAAGTGATTGTGCCAACAATTGCTTTCCCAAAGACACTAGTGTTGGATAGCATTGATCTAATCCAAATAGAAGCTGAAAAGCTTGAGTCAAAATCAAATCCTAAGATGCTTGATGTTACAGCTATAGAGAAGGAACTAGAAGAAAAATGGAGAAAGATATATGCTAATATACAACAAAAGTTTGGGCCAATTCAGAAACCAGATAAAGTCTTCACTCATCACTCTCAAGTCATGAATATCTCTGTGAATGACATAAGTATGAACTATCTGGAAAAGGGTCAAACTTCCTGCATAAAATCTCCAAAAGCAAATTTCATCATGAAGCCTAAAAGAAACTATCCAAAGTTTTCAGACAAAAATCCTATGGATACTGTGTGTATGAGACACCTAGGCCAGATGAAAAGAAGCTGTTGGCTAGGTCGACTGCCTTCTACAAAGATCCAACTGATTCAGCACTAAAAAGAAGATTAACAAATATTTACAGAAATGGTAAGGAAATTTGTGTGGTGGTTGGACACCCCATGTTTGTGGAAGCTAAGAAGGAAGAGAAAGAGAGAATCAGGAAAGAAAAGAACCAAGCTGCTTTGAATGCTAAAAAGCTCAAACAAAAGAAGAAGCAAGCTGCTATCTTGGCCAAACTTTAAGCTGTAAAAACCATAACAGAAATTTCTGCACAACCAACTGTGATTGCTGAACCTAAGGATCAGGAAGTGCAAGTTGAACCTCAACAGACAAAGAAACCAAGGTACATGCAAAGAATCAAGAGAAAATTGGACTTCAGTGATGAGGAAAAGGAAGACTCTATTCCCAAGAAACCTACAAATACAACTCAAACATTAAAACCCTCTGTGGTATTTGAAGAATTCAAAGTGGTGGATCCAACATGGAATATTCATGGTGAGCCAATAATTCCTAAGGATGAGCTAGTAGACTGGGATAGTTTGCCAATTCCTGAACTAAACTTTCCAATATTCAACAAGCCAAATAAGACAAAGACAAGAGCTGTAATAACCGGGATATCGCGTGTAATTATTTTTATCAATAAATGATTTTTATGTGATTATTATGTGATTTTTGGTGAATTATTTGACATTTGGTGTTGTTATGTGGATGTTGATATGTGGTAAAGTATAAGTGTGTTAATTTTATTATGTCCAGAATAAAATACAGATAATTAAGGTATTTTTCTGGTAATTTTTGGAGTATTATATGATTTTATATTGATTTATGAATTTATTAATTATTTTCTAAATAATTACAAAATTATTTTATAAAGCTGGGAATCGTCCAACTTCAACCGTTTTTACGTTTTTACAACCTGAAACTCTTCTGAAAACTCCTTCCTAACCTAATCTGGTAATTCCGGACATTTTCCGTGTTTTGACTTTTTCGATCCAGATTACGGTTTGACCCGTGCGCGGCCCGGCGCAAGATTTTCGATACGATAATCATTTCGGTGAATCAACGAAACCCGTATTCCCAAAGGACGGGATAATATTATATTATTTTTGTATAAAGTATTTTATAAGAAGCTCGGTTTGGATAATTATCCAATACGGGTAAATCAAATTGGATTATTTTTGTAGTTACTTAGCGGTTAAGTAACTAATTTATCGATCCAAAACGATCCAACACGATCCAATATTCCAAAAATATATATAGCCCTTTTATTATTTCATTTTATTCGTATAATCATAATCAGTCAGTAAAATCCCGTAAAATATAGAGAAAATATCGAATTAAAACCGCGTTCTTGAAAATCAAACGTACGAACGAAGGCGTTATCGAACTCCGATTCAAGCGTGCGATATATCAAAACAAAGCTCTCGAAAAGTACTTTCTGAATCAATCAACCATTTTAGTGCAGAAATCAAGGTGATTTTCTTATTTAATTATTTTAATTCGAATTATTTGATAATTAAAATATGAATTTTTGTTCTTGATGTTGTTTATGTGATTTGATGCTAGAATCGTGTAGATAATCTTTTCCTGGTCAATTTGATATATTATATGTCAAAAATAGAGTTCAATAACATATAGAAAATTGAGTTTGATTCTCGAAATTAAAAATTAGGGTTTATAGCTTTGAATGTTCTTAATTGAAATTTGGGAATTTCTTTGTTAAGGGTTATTGGTTAAAATTAATGGTACAATGTTGTAGATCGTTCAAAAAGCAATCGAATGGTATATACTATGTTAACAGAGGATTCCCGGAAGTGGTTCGCCGGAAAAAGTCGCATGGCGGCGGCGAAAACTTCAGTCGGGTTTTCCGGCTATTCTGGTGATTTGTTGATAATATAATTTGTAGAAACAAGTTCCTGAAAGCTCAAGGATCATTTACTGTTATTTTCACGTGGTTCTGGGCATATTTTCAGGTCACCAGAGAAGCTCCATGGCAGCAGCCATGGAGTCCGACAGGCGACGGTAGGGATAAAGGGGGGCACCCCCCATTTTTGCACATATTTACACTTTTGTCCTTGAAGTTTTAAAAAATTATAAAAAAGAGATTTCAGTTTACAAACTTTCAAAAATTATATTTTATTTTTATTTTAATTTCAGAAAATCTGTTTTAATTATTTTAAATTCAGAAAATTATTTTTGATTATTTATTTAATCAAAAATAAATTAAAATTATTTTATTAATTAATATTAATTAGTTTTTAATTATGTTAATTAATCGATTAATTTATAATAATTGATTAATTAATTTAATTAATTATTAATTAATTTTAATTGATTGAATAATTAGATTTAATTATTTAAATTGATTTAAAACTTCTGAAAAATAGTTTCGAGTTTTAAAATATTATTTTAAATTATTTTCAAGGCTCGATAAGTATTATAAAATTATTTTAAAGTCAGATTCGGGTGTTCGAACCCTATTATTTAATTATAAAATGATTCAGAGTCCCGTTTTAATTCCGAAAAATGTTCAAAAATTCGTATTAAATACCTGAAAAATCATTTTGACTCCGAATCTTGTTTGAAAAATTATTTTGATCGAATATCTTGTGTGCTATGTGCTACGTGCTATCTGACTGATGTGTTATATGCCTATATGGTTATTGGTTGACTGTTTTAGTCATAACTTTCATTCCTTAAATTGGATTTGGGTAAAATGAAGGGTAGATAAAAGCTTATGACGTCTATGTGACGATTAGAATAATATGAAATTGAGTATTGATAGATACTTGTGATGCCTAGCAGAGTAAGCGAGGCATAGAAAAGAAAGCGAGTGATCAATATATAGAACTGAAGTGTAGAAAAAGAAAGCAAGTGATAGATGAATAGAAGCAAGGCATAGAAAAAGAATGAAAGTGATGGAAAAGTAAAACTGTTAGATGGGTACAAGTATAGTTGAAAATCGTCGGTGATAAGGCAAGTACTTCTGAACCTTCTTCAAGATATATTGCAAGTATTTTCGAACTATTTCATAACATGTCGCTAGTATTCAAAATAACTCATGTTTTATATTACAAGCGTTTTAAACTATTTAACCTTGAACCCTGATTCTTATTGATCTTGAGCCATAAGCCTTATTCTTCAAAACCATTAATTGTTGAATTCCCAGATACGAGCCATACACATACGATACTACTCAACAAATACATATCTACCATATACTGATTTCTAATATTGAATTTCTTGACATACACAAGGGACAACAGTTTAGAAAGAAGACATCAGGGCAAGACATACATCAAGAAAAAGAACAAGGAAAAAACTGCTAAAGTAAAACACTTACAGCCAATATTATATAATGTTTGGTTATCTAAAAAAGTATCCTGGGTCCACTAGGCATCCAGAGCCACCACAAAATTGTACATCTTCACCAGGGCATCTCCACTGAGCCACTCGATTGAGAACCTATTATTTTTCAAAGCAGTTTTATACACTGGCATAAACTCCAGGTCCCCACCCCGGACGAAGATGAACTCCTGGTGCCAACCCCGGAGCGAGTTCAACATAAAGACAGGTGCACTCTTGGCATCAGGAGGAAACCCGTAACCATCTATGTTGAACGTGCACTCAAAAAGGGGAGGTAGGGTGGACTTCTTAATCTTATAAAGGTAGTGGAAAAGCTTGAAGGTAGAAAGGTACTTCTTCACATGACAACAGGAAAGGAACCAAGAAACCCATTTAACAGAATTCGGGGCCAACTGAGTAAAGGGTATCCCGTAGACATCACGGCATAAAGACTTGGTGAATTGGTGAAGGTTGGGCCTCATGCTACGAAGATGCTCTAGAAGAATAGCTACCCAACCACCCACAGGACGGTGATAAACCCTCTCATGAGGCTCGAGCCACCTCCACTCCATATCATCCCCGAAGTGGAAAATGGCTTTCACTAAGTCATCTATTTGCTTGAAGCTATATTCCGAAAGGTCGGGGTGACGGGGAGCTGGAACATAGCCCGTCCCGGGAGCGTTATAGAAAAGCTAATCCATGTGAGCCCCGTCGTAAGGCTCTATTCCCCCGGGCCTATAAGCAGCTGAAAGGTCCCTAAAATAGTAATCATGCGGGGGACTATTCTCTCGGGTCTGAACAAAATAGTGATCTATATCTACCCAAGACCCGTCTCTTCTACCCAAAGTCTGCCCGGGGTTTAAAAGGAAAGTGGGCAACTCCTCAACTACAGGTTGGCAACGGGGAAGCATGTTCTCTGGTTCCAGGGAAGAGTTGTTAGATATGAATATAATACAGAGGGGGGGCTGAATATGTTATGGCTTAAATGTTTACTTTTTGATCGACTTTGGGTTTAGCAATTGGTTGTTATCAATGATTTTGAAGAATAGATGTTAAACATAAGTAACAATGCAAATATGTAAAACAAAGATCTTCAAAACTCACTTAATTTTATATTAAAAATCAAACAGTGCTTTGCTACAAAATCTCTAAGTTCTTGGTTTAGAACTTAGCTTCTTTCTTGAGAGAGAATACAATTTCTAATCTATTCAGTCCCCTTTTTTTTAAACAAAGGACCTCAGTTAACTTTATATGATTGTTAACTTTGGTTTACACAGTGAACAATAAGAAGTGCTAATCACTTTTCTAACCTGTCACTAATCACTTCTATTTAAGGAAAAAGTGAGATTTCCATATCTAGATTAGAATATCTTCATCCACTGTGTATTGGTTGATCCTCCTTTGTCAGTTAATCTTCACCATTAATCTTGCACATCTCTCAAGCTGCTTTTTGTAGACTTGTCAATCCAGCTGTGTGAATTGTTTGTTGATTTGTAACCTTGGATATTGAACTGTTCTGCAATTCTGTACTTAGAGAAATCTCTCCACTTCGAGATCTCTAATTAAGCTGTAGAGAACTCGACATCTCTATAGGCATGTTGGCTTGTCGATATCTCTGAAACTTCATTGTTGACTTGACTTATTGACAACTCTGAGTTCTCTAGTGAATTTTGGTTTATCGATACCTCAGAGTTCTATAATGGACTTTGGCTTATCGATAACTCGGAGTTCTCTAATGAATGTATACTTGTCGATATCTCTGAGTTCTCGAATGGGTATCTGACTTATCGATATCTCCAATAGCATTTCCTGAGTTCTCGATAGACAATTCCTGAGTTCTCGATAGGTTTTTCTGAGTTCTCGAATGACTTCTCTATAACACTAATTTTGTGACTTATAGAGATTTTGACTTAGAATGTTTTTCACTAAACAGAATTATTCAACTCCAAGCTTCTTCATAATTCTTCTGAGGCATGACCTTCTTGATCTTCTTCCAGATAGAATTCTTAGGCTTGACACTATTTACGGAAAAATGCTCCAGTCTGCTCCATTTACATTTTACAGACATTAAGTGTTACAAGTATAAATTACAGATTAAGGTTACAATACAACTAATCTTAGGGTTGTCAATATGACTTAGTCTTGTTATGATACAGGAATGTCTTGCACAACAATATCCCTCAATTTGTGAGAAGATTGCTTATCACAAATTCATGCCTGTTAAAAGACTAACCCCAAGTTAAAGAATGAAAATAAAACAATACAAAAGTTGATACAACACTTGTACATTGAACATTTGACAGTTTACAATAATTAAGTAAAGACTGAGCTTTCTGATCCTTTCTCAATTATGTTCTTAATCTGTACGAGTATTTCTAATTCTTCTAGGATGGGGGTGTCAGTTAGAGCCTCTATTAGTTTCAGCAAATCTGGCTTAGGATAACTAGCTAACATCCCTATCAAGTATCTTGACAAAGAGCCAGATTTTACATTCAGAAATTTTTCATCCTTTGATATTATGCTCTTAGCTGCTGCCTTCAACTCTTCTGATCTTCTAATATACTCATCAATGTCATGCTCATACTTTCTCCTCTTTTCAGCTAGCAAAGCTCTATGCTCATCTCTCATCTCCTCTCTGTTAACCACAAACACTGCCAATACTGTTCTCCATGCCTTAGTGGCTGAATCTTTACCATTCATCAAGCTTAGCACCCTTTTCAGTTCAATAATTGAGAGAGAATCCATTAGTCTATTTCCAAGCTATTCAAAAGACCCATCACTGTAGTAGATTCTAACTTCTTTGATGTTAACAACCTAAACTCTTACCATTCTTTCAGCTAGCTGTTGGAAGTAGTCTTCATCCGAATCAACAACATTTAGATGTTGGAAATCATCTTGATCATATCTGTTCTAGATGGCCTTTTCACCAAATCCATGATCATTGAGAAATTCAGCTATCAGTTGTCTTCTTCTTTGTCTTCTTTGTCTTCTGAATCTTCTCTTGACCTTGGCTTCTTTTGGACCTATTCCAACTATTTTGAAGTGTGTTTTATGGGGTGGCTTGAATGAAGGTACAATTTTGAGTCTTTTCAGAGAAGTATGGTTGTGAGTGATTTGAGTTTTGATGAGAGAGTTTACAGTGAGCTTGTAGAAATATTTAGACTTAGAGGTTTGAGGTTGAGCAGTTTTTGATGAGGTTGAATGTGAAGGTTTAGCAATTGGTATTTGGATATTTAGGGTTTGGAGGGGTTGTGAGGTATCATTCTTTTGTCTTTGTCTCCTTTCACCCCTCCTTGGAGTCTCAGATCCACTTTTCTTCTCCTTCTCTTGCTCACTATCACTTTTTCCACCAATTGCCTTGCTAGATTGACTTGAGTTTGAGCCAGAAGAGTTTTGACCATCTTTCTTCTGCTCATCATCACCCAAGTCATCTTTGTTGATTTGAGTTTTAGGAAAATTGGCTTCAGGGTTATCAATGTATCTCCTCAGAATCTTGATCATAGCTTCATCTTCACTAGTCTTCAATTTCTTACTTTTCAGCCCAGACTCAAGCACCATTATCAGTCTTCTGTTGGCCATGACACAGTTTTTAGGTACTTGGAAATGTTTCAGTTGCTTGGTTGTAGAGCAGATATAGTGCACCCCTTTGCTTGGATGTAGATAGGCTTCTGGGAATGTAGCTTCATGAGCCTTCTTCAACTCTGCTAGTAGCATTTTCTCTTCATTGGTGATTATCCTGACCTTGTTAATCAAAATTAACATCTCAGATGCTCTTCTAGAAATTAGATAATTGATATTGACTTACATACATCTGTCTACACCAGAATCATTAAGATTGATCACTATCCTTTTCTCCAAAAACTGGTCCTTGACTGGAATCTGCAGCACCCTGATGTAATTGATAGTCTTTTTCAAGGTCTTTTTGTAAGTGAAGAAGTTTTTGTTGAGAGAGTTCCGTAGTCCAGTGAGCAAATTGTCAAACTCTTGTGTCATTCCTGAACCATGGGCAGCCATAAGGAGCCTATCCTGTTCTAGACCTTGTACTTGACTTTTGAGTTTTGATTGTGCTAGTCTTGCATCTATCTCCCCCTTAGTCTTGGTGACAGGTATGAGTAGGGGAGTAGGAATCTCAGGTCTTACAGCTTCAGGCAATGCTGACAGTGGTATGTTGAGTTTTCCTATAATGGCTCCCAAAGCAATTGTATTATGCATTTGTAAATGCTTATGGGACTCCACTAGGGCCTGAATA
Source organism: Apium graveolens (assembly GCF_009905375.1). Lineage (NCBI taxonomy): Eukaryota > Viridiplantae > Streptophyta > Magnoliopsida > Apiales > Apiaceae > Apium > Apium graveolens. The sequence goes on along the minus strand of NC_133653.1, from coordinate 83,871,375 downwards.
TCATGTTGTTGACTCTCAACCAATGTGGTTAGAGCTCTGACTTGTGAAGATAAATCTGAGTTGGAAGCTTGAAGTGAAGAAATTTGATCTTGAAGTTCTTTTATTTGAGGAGTAGAGGTAGTGGAGACTGTTTTAGCTGAGAAGGACCCAAAGTGTTCAGCAACAGCTTTTCTGACACCCTCCATGAGAAGAAATGAAGGCTCATACCTAGCAGTATGCATTTAATTTAGCTTGACCCTGGTATCATTTGAATTTGTGATATGAGCATGAACTCTTCATATTTGACACTTCCTTCTCCATGGAGGCCAGATTCATCCTTGACATTTGCTCAGTGAAAGACTGGAATTTATTCTTGATGTCCTTTTGAGAAGGCACAATGTCATCCATCTTTTCCTTGATCAGCTTCCTGATTTTATCTTCATGTCCAGTCAATTTTACTTCAAGGGCCTTTCCAAAGAGATGGAAAGCCTTGAGTTGAGCTTTGTGCACATCCATGATGGCATCATAGACTTCAGGAGGAGTGAGAGATTTAGCATTGCTTCCCATGATAGTTATGTACTCCCTCCTGAATCTAGCCAAAATTTTATCCATTTCTGCCATATGGTCATCAGACAACCATGCATCTACATTGCCATGCTCTTCAGCCTCATCTACTATCTTCTCCTTCTGTTGTTCAACCTCTTCATTGAAGCATAGCAGTATAGCTTGATAGTCCTGGTTCCCCATGTCTGAAGTGAGCAATTACTGAGAGAGATTGGCCAAGCCTGAGATTTGATCTACCAACATGTCATCAACTGTAGAAGGCTGAACTTCTATATCTTGTAGCCATTGAGCCATGACATGTGGTTGGCTGGATTGAGATGTGGATGGCTGTTGAGAAATGTCCAGATTACCACCTGTGACTGAAGTCACAGTTTGACTCACAGATAAATCTGTGGTTTTGACAGTTTGTTGTTCACCACATATAGTGGGAACCTCCATTGGAATTGGATTTGACTGGGTTATTGTCATGTACACCAGCCTCAAACCTTTGTGCACCTTGCAGAGCACTGTCACATAAATGTGATGAACTTGCCTCTCCCATAAAAGGGTCATTGGCAATTATACTCCTAGCTTCAACTGTCAAGGCTATTTCAGCTAGGGTTTTGAGGGGAGTTGTTCCCTCTAGAGGAACCTCCAATTGAATTGAAGAGGATTTAGACAGCTCTTCCTCAAGAGTACTACCCTCAAACCTATTCATCTGTGAAGATGATTGTGCACATGGAGGTGCAAGAGTGACCATGGGGTCTTCAGTAAAAACTGATGAAACCCCCATATTTTTTATGGTGTCATCAAGGTCTACCCCAGCTAGTAGCCTCTCACCATCTAGATGTTGGTTCTGGGTGGTGATCACAATTTCATGAACCATGTCACTTGAGTGCTGGTGCACTTAAGAATCAGATTCAAGTGCTCTATATGATGAAGAAATTTGAGAGATTAGAGAAGTTTGCTCAGTTGTGAATTTGGCAGCTCCCCCTGAATGGATGAGGGAGCTTCAAATGATGTGCCCTCAATGTGTGTGCCATCCTTATTTCTTCTACCATACACTCTAGGTGCAGGTTTTGCTGACTCAGTACAGGATGCATTGGGGTGAATGCTCTTTTCAATAGATACACCCTATTGAGAGGATGCATCTAGTAACTGTTTACTCCCCATTTGTTCAACTGGCCCTTTTGGGAGGACACATAGGTGTTTTGAGTGGTCAACTCAGGTATCTTACTCTTCTTTGGTCTCTTGACCAAGGGTGACTCTGGTTCAATTTGAACTGTTTCACTCTCATTTACAACAACAAGGCTTGGTTCCTTTCTCTTCTTTTTACTCACTTCAGTCTTTTGAGAGACTAAAGTGGTTGGTTTGCTAACATCTAGTGGTTTAGAAGAAGGGGCTGCAGCTTTGGAAGGTCCCTATTGGTGTGCCTGTGTTTGTACTTCCACAGGCTCAGGAACCATAGCTGAACTAACAAATTGAGGAGCCCTCATGTCTGGCATGGGTAAGGATAAGTCCTGAATCTCTCCAACATAAATGGAGTGATTCTAAGACTTACACTCACCTTACTATTTGTAGTAAGTGAGCCAAATATTATTTTGGACACTTGCTTACGATTGCCAATTCTACTACTATCAATACCAGCTAACAAATGTATGTCATTTACTTTATGAGATAAAGTAGACATAATAAACCTTGGAAAAAAGATTTATTTACCTCTATTTTTCAAAGGCATAGTAAGCCTGGTAGCCAGCTCCTCCAGAATTAGAGCCCCAACATTCAGATGCCTGTTGTGAGCTATTGAGAACACCAGCTTCTGCACCACACTTGAGATGTTGTCAAAGCCGGTTTTTCTGCAGGTGAAAGCCCTCACTACAGAATCAACCACATAGGACCATTCCTTTCTAAGGCTTGTCCTGTTCAGGCTTGCCAAGTTGATTGAGCCACTATAGTTGATGAAGTCCATGAATTCACTCAGCTCATCTGCAGTTGGCATCTCTCCATAGTTCTCACTTGGCAATCCCAGGGCTGTATTCACATCAGCAGCTGAAAACTTAATTTCTTGGCCTCCAATTATGCAGGTGACCACCATAGAAGTGACATTCTCTAGAAAAACTGTCCTAGTTATAGCTGATGTCCAAAATTCATGAAGAACATCCAAATACAGCACAGGACTTGCAGTTAAAGCACCTGCAATATAGGATTCAGAAAGAAACTTCACAAACCCCTTGAAACTATCAGGGGCTTTATGGACCAACTTTAAAGTAATAAAGTTGGTTCCCTTCTCTGGAATGATAGCTCTAACAATGTTTTGTGCTATTTTAGTGTTTAGAAGTAGTGGGTAAGAAAAAGTTTTGAGAAAGAAGCAAAAACGAGAGAGTAATCGCCTTTTGTCTGAAAGTTAGGTCACTTGAGATCTCGAAAAAGTGTAAGTATAGTGTATGTATCGAGAAGTCTGGGTATTTATTGAAAAAGTAAAATACTTATCGAGAAGTCAAATAAATGTTTGATATTAAACTTATCGAGAAGTAATTTTGAATTTGAAAAAGGTACATTCGATAAGTCATTTTATTAATTCTTTTCGAGAACTAAGAAATGATTTATCGAGAACTCTGATAAATGCCCAGTTTGTCCGAAAATGGACTAAAAATGATTCTAATTTATTTGAATTAAATCAAATTGAAATCAGAATAAATTTTCCAAAAATATTTGTCTAAAATAATTTATTGAATTAAATTATTTTAGTTCTGAGTTATTGATAAGTCTCAAAATATCCTTGTCGAGAACTCTGTGAATTAACACTATTAGAGAACTCTACATGGTCTTATCGATAAGTCATAATAGAGCTTATCGAGAAGTCATTCGAGAAGTCTGTAAATAGACTTATCGAGGACTTACTCAAGAACTCTAAAATGACTTGTCGATAAGTCATTTTGACTTATCGAGAACTCAGTTCTTTATACCTTTGAGTACTGTTATTATGCCTTGTGTTAATTTTACACATTTAAGATGTAAATTAACAACTACGCAGTTTACTTAGAATTTGAAATATTCTAAGTTAATTTTTGAGTTTTTTTTTAAAAAAAATATACAGAGATTCTGAAATATTTATAATTCATATTTCAGTTAATTTCTAATTAAATCAAACTAGGTTGATTTATTAGAAATTAATCTGCTGCAACACATTAGCTGAGTTCTTGCCTTAGGATGAAGAATTGAGCATTCCAATTTCACTCACAAGTCTAGTGAAGGTTGCTTCATCCAAAGGTTTAGTAAAAATGTCAGCTAATTGTTTCTCTGTTGGAACAAAAATGAGCTCAATGGTACCATTTGCAGCATGTTCCCTGATAAAATCGTACCTAACATCAATGTGCTTTATTCTAGAATGATTAACTGGATTAGCTACTATAGATATGGCACTAGTATTGTCACACATAATAGGAATTTTGTGTAACACTAGACCATAGTCCATTAGCTGATTTCTAATCCAAAGCACCTGAGCACAACAACTTCCAGCAGCTATATATTCAGCCTTAGCTGTGGAAGTTGACACATATTGTTGTTTCTTACTATACCAGGATACAAGTCTTTGACCAAGAAATTGACAACTTCCACTAGTACTTTTCCTATCAACCCTGCATCCAGCAAAATCTGCATCTGTGTATCCAACAGCTTCAAAACCAATTCCCTTAGGATACCATAATCCCAAGTTTGGAGTTCCCTTTAAGTATCTGAAAATCCTTTTCACAGCCATCAAATGTGATTCCTTTGGATTGGCTTGAAATCTAGCATATAGAAAAGTAGCAAACATGATGTCTGGTCTACTAGCAGTCAAATAAAGCAATGCTCCAATCATCCCTCTGTAGCTTGAAATATCCACACTCTTGTCTTTCTTGTCTTCATCCAACTTGGTTGCAGTAGACATTGGTGTAGATGCAGGTGAGCTATCCACCATACCAAATTTCTTCAATAAGTCATTCACATATTTGATTTGGCTGATGAAAATACCATCACTTATTTGACTAACTTGAAGGCCAAGGAAGTAACTCAATTCTCCCATCATGCTCATTTCATACTCACTCTGCATTAGCCTAGAGAATATTTGACAAAGCTTTTCATTTGTAGATCCAAAGATGATATCATCCACATAGATTTGAACTAGGATCATATCTTCACCATGCTTCTTGTAGAAGAGAGTCTTATCAATAGTACCTCTGGTAAAACCATGTTTGAGTAGATATTCTGACAGTGTGTCATACCAGGCTCTAGGTGCCTATTTCAATCCATATAGAGCCTTGAGTAATTTGTAAACAAAGTTAGGAAATTCTGGATCTTCAAAGCCAGGTGGCTGTTGCACATAAACTTCTTCTTCTAGTTCACCATTAAGAAAAGCACTCTTGACATCCATTTGATACACCTTGAAATTTGAGTGTACAGCAAATGCCAGAAAAAATCTTATTGCTTCTAGTCTTGCAACAGGAGTAAAAGTCTCATCATAGTCAATTCCCTCTTCTTGTGAGTAGCCTTTAGCAACCAGCCTTACTTTGTTTCTAGTAATAATTCCATTTTCATCCATTTTGTTCATGTACACCCACTTAGTTCCAATTATGCTTCTGTTCTTTGGTGCAGGGACTAATTTCCAAACTTTGTTTCTCTCAAACTGATTCAGCTCCTCCTGCATAGCACATATCCAATCAGGATCCAATAGGGCTTCTTCAGTTTTCTTGGGCTCTACTTGAGATAGAAAACATGCATGTAGGCATTCATTAGCAGTTGCACTTCTAGTTCTCACACCAGCTGAGGGATCACCAATAATAGCTTCTACTGTATGACTCATATCCCACTTTCTAGTGTGTGTTTGTTGACTAGTGCCTTCATCATTTTCTTCAGTATTACCATGACTGTCATTTCCATTCTCTCCTTTTCCCCCTGAGTTTGTGCCATCAAATTCAGGTGTCTGAAGAGAGCTTTCATTCCCATGATTTTGTTCAGAGGTCTCTTCATTTGTCATTTGTTATGCCACAACTTCATCTTCCTCATCAGAATCACTATCAATGGTTAGATTCTCAAATGCAAGGGCTTCAGGATCATTTACATCAAGGCATTCCAAGCCTGGACACTTATCATCATCAAAAGTCACATCTGTGCTTTCCATAATTTTCTTTTGATCAATCACATAAACTTTGTAGGCTGTTCTTTCTAATGAATATCCCATAAAAATTGCTTCAAAAACTTTAGAGTCAAATTTTCTCACATATTCAGAGTTGTCTTTTAGAATATAACACTTGCTTCCAAACACATGTAGATGCTTCACTGTAGGCTTATGTTAGACATGATTGAGTAAGGTGATTTTCCATGAGCTTTGTTGATGAGATATCTGTTTTGAGTGTAGCATGCAGTATTAACAACCTCTTCCCAAAAACTAGTTGGCAACTGAGCATCTTCTAGCAAGGTTCTAGCAGCTTTAACCAATGTTTTATTTTTCCTCTCAACTACTCCATTCTGTTGAGGTGTTCTAGCTGCTGAAAATTCTTGAACAATGCCTTTGATTTTGCAGAATTCACTTAATGTTGAGTTTCTGAATTCTGTTCCATTATCACTCCTCAATCTTTTCACACTAACTTTTCCTTCAGCTTGCTTCTCAATTTTCTTGATGTGCTCAATTATAATGTTTGGAGTTTCATCTTTAGAGCACATGAACTCAACCCAAGTGTATCTTAAAAAATCATCAACCATGACAAGGGCATATTTGTTCCTTGAAATGGACAAGACATTTACTGGCCCAAACAAGTCCATGTGAATAAGTTGCAGAGGTGCACTTATAGAATTCACAGATTTTGACTTGTGACTTGACCTTTTCATTTTTCCTTTCTGACAAGCTTCACAAACTTCCAGTTGAGCAAATTCCAGACTGGGCATGTCTCTCACAAGCTCGTTCTTGACTAAGGTGTTGATTGCTTTGAAATTCAAGTGAGATAGCTTCTTATGCCACAATTTGCTTTGCTCTTCTGATTTCTTGGTGTAGAAACAACACACTTGTAATAACCCCAATTTTCGGAGATTTTGAAACCCTTATGAATAGTGTTTTTGCTGAATGAGAAAACTTTTCATGCCACACTATGTAGGGGTTCTGTTATTGATCTTCTGGGGTATTATTAGTACTCTATGTGGTATATAAGTGTATGTAAAGATCGTCGGAATCCAATATCCGAACACTTTGATTTTTCCCGGAAATCCAATAGATACGGAAAGAATTGAGTATAAGGTAACAGGATAAAAGGATTTAAATTAAAGGATTATAATAGAGGATCATAAAAAGGAATATAATGTATTGAGAAAGGTTAAGGGAACCTAAGTAATGAGATCCCGGGTATGATCCTTCAAACGATAAACGAAAACGAAAGTTAAGCGAACCGTATAACAGATCAGCGGTCATTAGGCAAACAATTAGGAAGTTAATCAAAGGGATTAGAGAGGATGATGTCACCCAACCAATGAGAAGAGGACAAGGAGGGGAGGATGACATCATGAGGATGACACAAGCATGACATGGGAAGGAAGGAGGTGTGGTTGAATGAGAACCACACAAATTCAAGGGTAACAAGGTAATTGACTAAATCAAACACAAAAACAAATCAACCAAGCCAAGCAAAATCATTTTTTCATCAAAATCAAAAAGAACCAAGGCTTGTTCTTGAAGAGCTCTCGGCTTTTTACTATTCAAAAGAGCAAGAAATTCAAAATCAAAGATCCAAGCTTCCTAAATTGGTGAGATAATTCCCTAATCATCTTTATGCTTAGTTAGGGCTATATCATGAGTTTAAGCCATCAATTCCTTCTCCATCTTCTTCATTTAATCAAAGAAGAAGACTATGAATAGTGTTTTCAAGTTTTTAACTTGAAGTTTTTCTTGTTTTCCTTGAAGATCCAAGCATTCCTAAGACTTCTCAAAGCTTCTTAAGGCTTCCTAGCTCCTCCCACCACTTCAAGGAAGGTATACCATCTCCAAACCCTAGATTCCTATGTATTATAAGATGATTTTGATTAGTATGATGATATTGTAGCTTGATGTTGGTGATTTAGAGTTTGGGATTTGAAATGGTAGTGAAATGGAATGGTAAATGTTGTTGTTTTGATTAAAAGAACTTAAGTATGGTTAAAGTTAAGCTTAGGCATAAGTATGAATGTTAAAATTGAATTGGTTGGGGTTGTTATGATGTGATAAGGATGGATGTTGGTTGTATGTTGGATTTGAGGTTGAATTGGGTTGGTTTTGAATGGTTTAAAATTGGGAAATCGCGTAAACATAGCCGTCGTAACGTCCGATTTTCTTTAGACTGTTTTTGTGCATAACATTAGGACCCGAGAACCCCCTGCTAGATTATGACCACTGCCATGTTTAGATAGCTCATGTTACGAGCTTCGTTTTGATATGTAGTTCGTTCGATTCCGATGCACGGTTTAGGAGAAACGACCGTTTCAAGTAACGACGTTTCGCGAACGAAACTTTTCCCCTCGCCTTACTTTGAAACATAGGTTAAAGACCAAAAAGGGTTAATTAATGCATGAAACATTTATGGTAAGTGTGTTAGGCAATTGGTAAGACACTCGCGAAGGAATCGCCTTAAAACTTGTAATGGTTAAATTATAAAAAATGGTGGAGCCGAGGGTACTCGAGTGACTTAAGAGAATCAGTAAGCGCAAAGCGAGCGTTAGAGTTAAGGTAGTTAGAGTATAGATTTACAAGTGACTTTGATTTAATTCCAACTTACTTGTTGTTTATAGGTTACCAGACTCGTCCCGAGCCTTTTTTCACCGCCAGTCGCTCAGGCAAGTTTTCTACCCGTTATAACTGTTGTGGTGATGAGTATATGTATATGCATTATCTTGCGATAGATGCATGTTGGTTAATTAGCAAATGTGGTATATATTGAAGCATGCTGCTATGGTATATATATATCCATGCCTGTTTCGTATTCTTTCCATATATAATTGTTGATAATACCTATGCTAGAGGATAGCGGTAATTTGCATATACCCTTAGTATAGGGACCCAAAGGTGAAAATATTTTCTAAAACCGGGAGTCGAGGATCCCGAGTAGATTTTGTATATATGGATATAAATATATATATATATACTTATATATATATATATATGGTCATAGTTTTCAAAACTATTAATCGAATAAGGTTTATTCGATAACTTTAACTTTATTTTATTATTGAATATTATTTCGAATATTATTCGAAGGCGTATGACTCCTTTATATTAAATGAATATTATTTTGAATATTCATTCGAGGACTTATGACTCCTTTTATTTTATTATCTGAATATTATTTGAATATTCATTCGAGGGATTATGACTCAGTTTATATTATTTAATAAATATTTTTGAATATTCATTTGAGGATCTATGACTCCAATTATTTGCTGAGATATATTCTTTATTTTATTAAAGAATAAGGTGTCAATAATCAAACTTATTTTCGATTATTCAAATAAAGATAGTACTTTCATATAAGTATATCTTTGGTTATTTAATACTCATTTCAAGTTTAAGTTTTAATACTTCTACTTCAATTATTTTATAAAGATTATTCTTTATGGGAATATTATTTAAATAATAATATTCAGACATTTACTAAATATTCTGGGGACTGATTTACTTCATTAAATCAGCTTCACTCCAAACATTCTTAAAAATGTTTTGCGAGTCTTCAAAATGATTTTTAAAAGTTAGAGCGGATCCCAAAACTCATTTTTTTTATATTTAAGATCCTCCTTTCGAAGGGGATTTAAATACTCGCTCAAAACCTGAGGGATCCGGCTCTGTGGCGTGTTTTATATTCGCAACAAGGTTGATGTTTTGATAAATGAATTGATTACTTACCCAACACTCGGGAAGTAAAATTCTTGGAACAAGTTAATCCATTAACAGGCATCGCCTGGGAAATATCGGTGAGTTCTCCTTTCCAAATAGATACGACTTCTTGGTGGAGCCGTATCAACAAGTTTCTACTTGGGAAAGTGGGGACGAGCTTTACGTTTCAGAGTCATGGATTTCATCTGAACTAGGAGTGGCGTAAGTGGCCGAGTAGCGCCAGCCCAGCCTTATTATATTGGCCCAAATGGCCTGGAAGTTCCGCTAAGGCGGTCCATTCTTTAGGAGTTCAGTGTTCGGTTGACAAGTAAATCCGACAGGTTCTCCTCTACATGTAGAAAATGGTGGGGTTGTACTACTACGACTGATCATCGTAAGTGGTCTTCCTGGCGCGGCAAACTCCCGTAATGAGTTCATCATCCAATTGGATAATTTCTGCAACACTACCCAGAGCACTTCGATAGAAAGGCTACGGTTGGGCGATTGTTGAGTGTTGGCAGGGTCAAGTTTTCAAAAAATGATGTTTACATCAAATGAAGTATCTCGTAACTACATTTTATTTTGATAATATTTTAAAGATTTAATCTATTCAAATCTTGTCTTATAGTCTCATCTATGTGATGAACTTTTGAAGCTAATTATAACTTGAACGGTGGTAGTTCAAGTAGTATTTGGGAAAGATATAAGTATATTGGGGTATCTTGTAACTTCATCTTTTAAACTTATATATAATTAATAATTGTCTTATGAATGACAAAGATTTTCAGAAAAACGTTGAGACAAGGTTAGATATATGAGATCACCTTGCAACGATATTTTTTTTATACAGTTATACATTGGGACTTTGTGTATATTATGCATGGAAGAGGACTTCCAATATTTTGAAAAGTATATATGTATATATATATACTGAATATTTTGCGACTTCATCGCATTAAGATATCAACTTGGTTCATTTCTTTTGACCAAGAATTTCATGAGTACTAAGAGAAGGCTCATATACTATTAATCATTATACATATTATTTTGGTGGGCTTGCTGCTCACCCTTGCTTTCTTCTTTCATCACACAACATCAGATAGACAAGATGAACAGGACCAAGCTCCCAATTCTTGAGCGGATAGGAAACATTCTGCAGCTTCCTATAGGCATTGAAGTCGCTGTAGCTAAGGTGGGAACTACCAATAGACTAGGCTTCAACTTTTGATGTACCAGATTTATGTATACTTATGAATTGTAATAATGGCGAAGAAATATAAATTTATTCAGAAAACCTTTTAAGGTGTATTGGCAGATAATTGTGGAATAAAATGACTTGTGATTATTTTTGTATGTTCATCTCTGAGACTATAACGTGTGGTGTGTGTGTTTATTGTGGGGTCACAATACAGAGTAGTTGATTAATTATTAAGATTGGGTGTTATTAAGGGAAATGAAACTCGTGACAACCCGGATCCCCGACCCCGGATTTGGGGGTGTTACAGAAGTGGCATCAGAGCCAAGCGTTATAAACCTCAGAGATGATGGGACGTTAAGATAATAAGTTCACTAAGATAATAAGAACTCTTGCCAAGTTCATAGTCGGACTACCTAACGTAGTACTGACAGTTAAAACCCTTATGGGAACCCTTATAAATATCGTGATAGGAGCGTAGTTCGTTATCGTATATGGTAGCGGGACACCGAACCCTGAGGTTGAGGAGCAACAACGCGATGATGTTTTATTACTTATTGGAGATCGGATTGTGGATCCGATAGAGTATATTGAGGATGTAGCGGTTGAGGATGTTGTCCTAGAAGGGATAGTTGTTGAGGAGGATCCCATGGAGGATCCTGACAAGATTGGATAAAGGACCACTGATGAATTGATGACCATGGTTAGGTCGACTACCAGAGGTAGGATTGGTCGGTCACTACCGGAGGTTCGTTCAAGTTTGTAAAGATAGTAGCCCCTTTAACGCGGCTTACTCGTAAGACTGAGAAGTTCGAATGGACAGAGAAATGCGAGAACAGCTTTCAAGAACTGAAGCAGAGGTTGGTGATGGCCCCTATGCTGGCGTTGCCGGATGGAAAAGGAGATTTTGTGAAGTGTAGTGACGCTTCGCACAAGGGCTTAGGGTGCGTGCTTATGAAGCACGGTAAGGTAATCGCGTACATGTCAAGACAATTAAGGTAATATATAATTCGATATCCCCGCCCATGAGCTTAGGCTCGTGGCAATAGTTTTACCCTAAAGATTGGAGGCACTACTTGTATGGAGAAAAGTGCGAGAATTACCTCAGCCATAAGTGCTCTAGTACATTTTCACGTAGAAAGAGCTCAACATATGCTAGAGGAGGCAGTTAGAGCTAATCAAGAATAATGATTGGGAGATTCTTTATCATTCGGGGAAAGCCAATGTGGTGGCTGATGCCCTTAGTAAAAAGGAGAGACTCAAGATGATAATGCCTTTGGGAGAGTTTATAAGAGATTTTGGAAATAGTAGTGAAGGTAACCGGAGCCGATACCGAAAAGCTGTTTGAGATTGCAATAGAGACCGAATTATTGGAAAAGAGTATATTGTGCCAGAAAAAGTGATGAATGAAGGCAGAGAGCCAACAATTAGATAAAAGATTAATACCGAGAAAGATGATAAAGGAATAATGAGGTATTCCTACAGAATTTGGGTTCCAAATGTTCAAGAGCCTAAAGATGAAATCTTAGATGAAAGCTAGTTTGAGGAATAAGATTTAGAGAAAACCCTGAACGTGATAGTCAGGGAGGTCGCCATCAAGATAAAAGGAACCCATAATATAATGAAGTGGAAAATGAGGATTGTAAATTAAAAGATGACCCCAATTATGGGGAGTAGGATGAAACATTTCATACTAAGGAAACAGAAAGTCGAGTAAGGAAAGGAGACCCGAGACGGTACTCCTATACGGCAATTCATGGACCTGTCTAGACCGAACTTAGACTATTATCCCCAACCACCACCCTGAGGAAACAATGCGGTGAGAAATTCTTTCAGGACCTTTCAGTCTCTAAGCTCTCAGAGTTCCAGAGAACAGGTTGACCTAGTCGAGGCAAGAGCCTGGCTAAAGGAAATAGAGGAATCATTTGAGATTCTGAATGATTGACGAATCACAAAAGACTATTTTTGTCACTTACCCTCCTAAGAGAGAGGCCACCCGCTGGTGAAAGACCAAGGAAGGCACGGAGCAAGAGATTATAATAAACTGATTTAAGTTCAGTCAATTGTTTTCGGGAAAGTAATTCCCAAAGATAAGGAGATAGTGTAAAAGCTTTGGAGCTAGAACAAAAGCGGATGAGTATGATGAATTATGAATCTAAGTTGTAAAAGTTATCAAGATTCGTTCTGAGGACACGAATCCAGAATGACCGGATATTTGAAATCAATGCTTATGTTGTGTTGGTTCATGAAATAATGATAAGAGAAAGGAAAATTAAAAGAAACTGAAGTGGAAAGGAATATAAAGGCAATAGAGTTTGAGGAATGATAAGGAAGTTGGGTATGAGGAAACCCTAAAGACTCGTAGCAATAGAAATAGAAAAGTATGTAATCGTCAGGATGAGGGTGATTCACTATGAGTTAAATTGATGGTTGAAGGAATAAGAGATAAATATACTTTATCCCCTTTAAGTTGGGAGGATTCGAGGAAACCTTGAAATAGTTCGAAGGATAAATAATGAGACGCGGATAGACTGAGGAGACAAGGAAGTAAGAAATTAGGAAAAATTGGATGAAGGAAGTGACCTTCAAGAATGTGAAGTGTAAGACCGGTGGCTCGATACCCAGAAAGGGAGACGCCAGGTATGAAAGATATCCCAACATTGAGGTAAATGTTGAGATAAACAACAAAAGTAAATAAGGAATTATTAAGAAGAAGTTCACGTTGAACATGACCAATATCTTCCAGAACATCCATGTTATCATTACCAAATCAGGAAAGAAAAGCGGATGACCATTGTTACCTTTTGGAAGCCATATGGATTGACCCCAATTTGAATAAGGATGCTATTATGAAGTTAGGCATAGACTATCAAGGTGGGAATGATGAATAAAATAATCTATCAAGGATATATGACTTGGTTTATCCATGGATGGATGCATGTACCTTTTCAAAGGTGGAATTAAGGATAGAACATCGGTAACTTAAAATGAATCCTAGGGGAATGCATAAAGGTTGGCATTTCACCCTTAATAGGGATAGTGTGAGTTTTGACAATATGAATTGGAAAGGATTAAGGTAATAACAACCTTTAAGAATCAGTGGAGAAATTTTTCAGAAGTATATAGACAATGATTCTGGTATTAAAAAAAATGGTATCTTGATATGCCCTGTATCTAGGGAATACAGGAGGAACGATTCAAGGATAACCTTAGAGGTTTTACAAGGAGAAAGGTAATATTCAAAATTCTCAAAAATAGAAATGTTGATAAAGGAAATATGATGTAATTATAATGATGCCAAGTGGGGCACGTGTTAAACCACGAGAAAGTATGGATCGAACCAGTAAAGGTTGAAATTGTTCAGGGCAATTAGGACCTAAGATAAAAGATGTTCTAAGTATGATTGAGAGTCAGTCGTGACAGTGATTAACCTCTAAAGATTGAGGTAATAACTTATGGAAAAATGGTGATATTTTTTTTTATTTATTCATCAGATATTAAAGAAAAGCATTTTCACATAAGCTGTGATTGAAATAAGGTAGAAAATTTATTTGGAGGTGGTTAAAATGACATTGACTGTAAGGAAATTTTACTATCAGGAAAGGCCAAAGAGGTGGCCGACACTTTAAAGGTAAGTGGATAATTATAGGCGCGTGTGCCAAAAGAATACAGTGATGATGGTTAAAACTGTGAAGGTTGTATTATGGTTTGGAAGATTGACATTCCTTCTGATGACTGTGCAATACCCAACCGTAATAGTAGTTGGTAAAGGTATAATTCGTGTAATCACCATGAACGGGCTATCTATCTTAGAAGGTCCTATCTTGAGAATAATCCAGGACCATAATTCAAAAAGGACTAAACAAACCTTTGAGTTAAGTCTTCTATTGAAGGCATATGATTAAGAATGGTATTAACCTGCTATCGTTGCTTTGATTGAAACTCTTCTGCAATTTTATCTGCTTCATGTCATGAAAGTACGTCAGAGTTTGGAGTGTTCTTCATGAATTGTGATTGGTGGTTATGTTAACTCCTTAGGAGAATTAGATACGAGATGTATGGACTCCGTATGGTTAGCTATTAAGACTTCATAGAAAATGAATGACTACAGTAGGTCAGTGGTGGACCATAGTAAGGCAGCAATGATTCTGCGAGTAATGAGCTGATTACAACCGTGAGAGTTGTATTGGAATGGATGTTGAGATTGAATACCACTAATCGGGTAGTGGTAGTGTATAAGTTATCATTGATAGACTAATTAAGTAGAGTATCTACCTATTGAATATTTATTCTTTCTTATCAATAGAGAGCCGTATTATTATACGAGGAAGGTTGCGATGCAAGCATAGAATTCTAGTAACGATGATGTCTAGAATGAGATCCCAGGTTCGATTTTCGATATCGAGGGAGTTTCAAAGGTAATTGTGTATAAGCTAGAGGAAGTGCATGGGTCCATAGAATGATGGACGAAATAGCAAATATTTAAGCATGTGAAATGCGATGCGATAATACTCGATGTTGATATAAATACATATATGTTTTGTTCTCCTATGACAAACCTCTATAGTTCAGAGGTAGATTCCAAGCAAGATATTTTATGGCAATATTTTTTTTTACATATATACAATTCTCTTCAGTTCGTTCTTTTCTCTTCTTTTCATTTCAAGTAAGCTGAGAAGAACAACCCTTCCAGAAGGGGAGGTATTGCCGAATGACTATCTATCTTTGTGATAGAAGCCTAGTAGGATACCATCTATTGTTTAGTTGCTTTTCAAGTACTAAAGGCTGGCCACCTTCTGTACTAACTATGCGATATAACAAGTGTTCATGATCATAGTGATCTCTCAACAAATTCATTTACTTCTATATGATTGATCGAACTTTGGGTAATGGAACAGCTGAAAAAGGAGTAATAAAGTTGTGGTAGTATTCGGAATGGAAACATATTCGTGATACTAAGGTTGACGCGTGTATTAAAAGGTTATAGAACGCTAGCGAGCAAAAGTATAACTAGTATAATATTAGGAACGGAAGGTAGTAGCGACTACTACTAACTGGGAAAAAGGATGGGTAGTGAGAAGCAAAAGCTATAATGATTAGAAGCTATGATGAGAGTCTGTGTAATAGACTTGAAAGAATTTGGAATGATCACTTAACGCGGATTAAGTTATCTTACGACAATAGATCATATGTCAGTATTGAGGTATCGCCTTATGAGATCCTTGAGGGAAGACAATGTCGATCTCCCTTATGTTAGGATGAAGTTGTAGAGCGCAAGATGCTCGGACCCGCAGTAGTCCAAAGGACCAGGGATATAATAGATCTAATCAGAGGACGACTGGTAGTAGCCAGGAAGGACATAAGAAGTATGTCGATTTGACACGAAAGGACAAAGAATAGGAAGGAGGCAACCTTGTATTGTTAAAAGTATTCCCTTGAAAAGAATTAATGAGATTCGGAAAGAAAGGAAAGCTAAGTCCACCAATTGTTGGACCCTTGAATATATTAAGAAGTATTGGGAAGTTAGCATATGAGCTAGCCTTACCCCAGAACATGTAGCAAGTCATAACGTGTTTCATGTATCAATGTTAAGGAAGTGTAATTCAGATGCCAGATAAATAGAGGCATATGAGCGCATAGATATGCAACCCGACGTAACCTATATGGAGCAACCAGGAAGGGTTACAGAGTGAAAAGGAACAAGTGCTTAGGTGAAGGATTATCAAACTAGGCAGAGTTGGTGGTAGGACCACAATGTGGAAAATTGACTAGAGAGTTAGAAGGCACAATGCTAGAGAAGCATCCCCAACTGTTTTCTATCTGATTCCCGGACGGAATCCTTTTAAGGAGGGGAGACTGTAATAATCCCAATTTTTGGAGATTTTGAAACCCTTATGAATAGTGTTTTTGCTGAATGAGAAAACTTTTCATGCCACACTATGTAGGGGTTCTGTTATTGATCTTCTGGGGTATTATTAGTACTCTATGTGGTATATAAGTGTATGTAAAGATCGTCGGAATCCAATATCCGAACACTTTGATTTTTCCCGGAAATCCAATAGATACGGAAAGAATTGAGTATAAGGTAACAGGATAAAAGGATTTAAATTAAAGGATTATAATAGAGGATCATAAAAAGGAATATAATGTATTGAGAAAGGTTAAGGGAACCTAAGTAATGAGATCCCGGGTATGATCCTTCAAACGATAAACGAAAACGAAAGTTAAGCGAACCGTATAACAGATCAGCGGTCATTAGGCAAACAATTAGGAAGTTAATCAAAGGGATTAGAGAGGATGATGTCACCCAACCAATGAGAAGGGGACAAGGAGGGGAGGATGACATCATGAGGATGACACAAGCATGACATGGGAAGGAAGGAGGTGTGGTTGAATGAGAACCACACAAATTCAAGGGCAACAAGGTAATTGACTAAATCAAACACAAAAACAAATCAACCAAGCCAAGCAAAATCATTTTTTCATCAAAATCAAAAAGAACCAAGGCTTGTTCTTGAAGAGCTTTCGGCTTTTTACTATTCAAAAGAGCAAGAAATTCAAAATCAAAGATCCAAGCTTCCTAAATTGGTGAGATAATTCCCTAATCATCTTTATGCTTAGTTAGGGCTATATCATGAGTTTAAGCCATCAATTCCTTCTCCATCTTCTTCATTTAATCGAAGAAGAAGACTATGAATAGTGTTTTCAAGTTTTTAACTTGAAGTTTTTCTTGTTTTCCTTGAAGATCCAAGCATTCCTAAGACTTCTCAAAGCTTCTTAAGGCTTCCTAGCTCCTCCCACCACTTCAAGGAAGGTATACCATCTCCAAACCCTAGATTCCTATGTATTATAAGATGATTTTGATTAGTAGGATGATATTGTAGCTTGATGTTGGTGATTTAGAGTTTGGGATTTGAAATGGTAGTGAAATGGAATGGTAAATGTTATTGTTTTGATTAAAAGAACTTAAGTATGGTTAAAGTTAAGCTTAGGCATAAGTATGAATGTTAAAATTGAATTGGTTGGGGTTGTTATGATGTGATAAGGATGGATGTTGGTTGTATGTTGGATTTGAGGTTGAATTGGGTTGGTTTTGAATGGTTTAAAATTGGGAAATCGCGTAAACATAGCCGTCGTAACGTCCGATTTTCTTTAGACTGTTTTTGTGCATAACATTAGGACCCGAGAACCCCCTTCTAGATTATGACCACTGCCATGTTTAGATAGCTCATGTTACGAGCTTCGTTTTGATATGTAGTTCGTTCGATTCCGATGCACGGTTTAGGAGAAACGACCGTTTCAAGTTACGGCGTTTCGCGAACGAAACTTTTCCCCTCGCCTTACTTTGAAACATAAGTTAAAGACCAAAAAGGGTTAATTAATGCATGAAACATTTATGGTAAGTGTGTTAGGCAATTGGTAAGACACTCGCGAAGGAATCGCCTTAAAACTTGTAATGGTTAAATTATAAAAAATGGTGGAGCCGAGGGTACTCGAGTGACTTAAGAGAATCAGTAAGCGCAAAGCGAGCGTTAGAGTTAAGGTAGTTAGAGTATAGATTTACAAGTGACTTTGGTTTAATTCCAACTTACTTGTTGTTTATAGGTTACCAGACTCGTCCCGAGCCTTTTTTCACCGCCAGTCGCTCAGGCAAGTTTTCTACCCGTTATAACTGTTGTGGTGATGAGTATATGTATATGCATTATCTTGCGATAGATGCATGTTGGTTAATTAGCAAATGTGGTATATATTGAATCATGCTGATATGGTATATATATATGCATGCCTGTTTCGTATTCTTTCCATATATAATTGGTGATAATACCTATGCTAAAGAATAGCGGTAATTTGCATATACCCTTAGTATAGGGACCCAAAGGTGAAAATATTTTCTAAAACCGGGAGTCGAGGATCCCGAGTAGATTTTGTATATATGGATATAAATATATATATATATATACTTATATATATATGGTCATAGTTTTCAAAACTATTAATCGAATAAGGTTTATTCGATAACTTTAACTTTATTTTATTATTGAATATTATTTCGAATATTATTCGAAGGCGTATGACTCCTTTATATTAAATGAATATTATTTTGAATATTCATTCGAGGACTTATGACTCCTTTTATTTTATTATCCGAATATTATTTGAATATTCATTCGAGGGATTATGACTCAGTTTATATTATTTAATGAATATTTTTGAATATTCATTTGAGGATCTATGACTCCGATTATTTGCTGAGATATATTCTTTATTTTATTAAAGAATAAGGTGTCAATAATCAAACTTATTTTCGATTATTCAAATAAAGATAATACTTTCATATAAGTATATCTTTGGTTATTTAATACTCATTTCAAGTATAAGTTTTAATACTTCTACTTCAATTATTTTATAAAGATTATTCTTTATGGGAATATTATTTAAATAATAATATTCAGACATTTTCTAAATAATCTGGGGACTGATTTACTTCATTAAATCAGCTTCACTCCAAACATTCTTAAAAATGTTTTGCGAGTCTTCAAAATGATTTTTAAAAGTTAGAGCGGATCCCAAAACTCATTTTTTTTATATTTAAGATCCTCCTTTCGAAGGGGATTTAAATACTCGCTCAAAACCTGAGGGATCCGGCTCTGTGGTGTGTTTTATATTCGCAACAAGGTTGCTGTTTTGATAAATGAATTGATTACTTACCCAACACTCGGGAAGTAAAATTCTTGGAACAAGTTAATCCATTAACAGGCATCGCCTGGGAAATATCGGTGAGTTCTCCTTTCCAAATAGATACGACTTCTTGGTGGAGCCGTATCAACAAGTTTCTACTTGGGGAAAGTGGGGACGAGCTTTACGTTTCAGAGTCATGGATTTCATCTGAACTAGGAGTGGCGTAAGTGGCCGAGTAGCGCCGGCCCAGCCTTATTATATTGGCCCAAATGGCCTGGAAGTTCCGCTAAGGCGGTCCATTCCTTAGGAGTTCAGTGTTCGGTTGACAAGTAAATCCGACAGGTTCTCCTCTACATGTAGAAAATGGTGGGGTTGTACTACTACGACTGATCATCGTAAGTGGTCTTCCTGGCGCGGCAAACTCCCGTAATGAGTTCATCATCCAATTTGATAATTTCTGCAACACTACCCAGAGCACTTCGATAGAAAGGCTACGGTTGGGCGATTGTTGAGTGTTGGCAGGGTCAACTTTTCAAAATGATGTTTACATCAAATGAAGTATCTCGTAACTTCATTTTATTTTGATAATATTTTAAAGATTTAATCTATTCAAATCTTGTCTTATAGTCTCATCTATGTGATGAACTTTTGAAGCTAATTATAACTTGAACGGTGGTAGTTCAAGTAGTATTTGGGAAAGATATAAGTATATTGGGGTATCTTGTAACTTCATCTTTTAAACTTATATCTAATTAATAATTGTCTTATGAATGACAAAGATTTTCAGAAAAACGTTGAGACAAGGTTAGATATATGAGATCACCTTGCAACGATATTTTTTTTTATACAGTTATACACTGGGACTTTGTGTATATTATGCATGGAAGAGGACTTCCAATATTTTGAAAAGTATATATGTATATATATATATTGAATATTTTGCGACTTCATCGCATTAAGATATCAACTTGGTTCATTTCTTTTGACCAAGACTTTCATGAGTACTAAGAGAAGGCTCATATACTATTAATCATTATACATATTATTTTGGTGGGCTTGCTGCTCACCCTTGCTTTCTTCTTTCATCACACAACATCAGATAGACAAGATGAACATGACCAAGCTCCCAATTCTTGAGCGGATAGGAAACATTCTGCAGCTTCCTATAGGCATTGAAGTCGCTGTAGCTAAGGTGGGAACTACCAATAGACTAGGCTTCAACTTTTGATGTACCAGATTTATGTATACTTATGAATTGTAATAATGGCAAAGAAATGTAAATTTATTCAGAAAACCTTTTAAGGTGTATTGGCAGATAATTGTGGAATAAAATGACTTGTGATTATTTTTGGATGTTCATCTCTGAGACTATAACGTGTGGTGTGTGTGTTTATTGTGGGGTCACAGTACAGAGTAGTTGATTAATTATTAAGATTGGGTGTTATTAAGGGAAATGGAACTCGTGACAACCCGGATCCCCGACCCCGGATTTGGGGGTGTTACAACACTCCATCCTTATTTGTTGAGTCTAAGTCTGCAACAAACAAGCTTCCCTTTCTTACTCCTTTAAGAGCAATTTCACCAGTCTTTTTGCTAAAAAAAGCATAATCTTCTTTGTTGAAAACAACTTGAAAACCTCTGTCTGCAAATTGACTAAGACTTAGAAGATTTACTTCTAATCCAGCAACTAGTGCTACATCTTCAATGACAACATTTCCAGAAACAATCTTGCCATATCCCATTGTGAATCCTTTGTTGTTGTCTCCAAAGGTCACCAAAGGGCCAACCATCTCCTCAAATTGTGATAACAGGGCCTTATCACCTGTCATATGTCTGGAACATCCACTATCAATGATCCATATGACCTTCTTTCCTTTACCCTGCACACAATAAGGATTAAGTGTGTTTAGCTATTCAAGCTGTATTATGCACTTTCTTCTTATTAACTGATTTTGCAGAAGTAAAATGAGAATTTTCAGATAAAATGGAATTCATAGACTGTTGAGCATTTTCCCTTTCAGATATAGAACCAACTTTTGATTCTATGAGATCAATTCTCAATTTGTGGCAACTCTTCATCACTTTCATGTTGCAGGGAATGCAGTCAAACTTGTCACAGAATGAATAGGGATCATTAGCCTTAGCTTCATTGTACTTGCAGACTCCTTCAGGTGGATTCTAACAATCTTTTTACAAAGGTGAGTTAGGTGATTTATTGATCCACAATTCTCACAACTCTTTCTAGGAGCATCTGCAACATAAGCAAAATTATTGCTTTTGTTTATCCCAATCTTTCCATTTTGTATTCTTCTTTTTCTTTTTGACCTCTTCAGCTTTAATCTCCTTCACAGGCTCCTTAGTTTCTTGATTAGCTTTTAGTGTTTCAACAGAGATGGAAGACTGAGTTGTCTCATCATTTTTCTTTTCCTTGTCCTCATCAGCTATCTCCTGTTTGATGATCAACTCTTCTTCACTGAAGTTCACCTCACATGCCTTGAACAAAGGTGATTCAACTTTCTTCAAAATAATTGGAACATTCTCAGTTTCAGTTGATTTTCCTTTGTCACTGACAGACTTCTTTTTATTGTTCAAACCCTCATAATCAAGACCAATAACAATGTTTACACATGGCTTGTTCTTTTCATGATATTGGCCAATCAACTCAGAAGCATTTTTGAAGGATTTCAGCTTCACTTCATTCTTCTCCAGCCTTTCTCTCAATACTGCTTCAATTTCACTTGCACACTTTAATTTGTTCTTTAAGTATGCATTTTCTTGCTTAGCAGCATCAAGCTCAACCAGCAACAATTCAGTGTCTTGTTTTTCACTCTCAAGTTTTTTATTGATCTTTTTCAATCTGCTAACTTCCTCATTTGCAGCAACCATGCTTGTATGAATGTGGAACATTTCTGTGCTCATCTTTTCAACAGTTTCCTTATATTGACTCACATTTAAATCAATTGTCGTAAGAGTTGGTACCTGTGATTTAGATGATGAAGAATCTCCTTGCTCCAAGGCCATTAGTACATAGTTTCCAACTTCTTCATCTTCATCATTATTCTAAAATCATCCCAGCTTTTGCCCTCAGCAATATAAGCTTTCCCTTGTTGCTTCTTTAGAAGAGCATCATACTTTGCTTCCAATTCAAGATAGGCTTTGTCTTTCTTTGCCTTCTTGGGTTTCCTACATTCTGTAGAAAAATGGCCCAACTCATCACAGTTAAAGCACCTTATGTTTGATCTATCAACAGATCCAGTTTTGTAGCCAGTTTTGCTATCAGGAGTGTACTTCCCTTTTCCTTTCCAGCTGCTGTCTTTGTTGAAGGAATGTCCTTTGCTCTTGAAAAATCTTCGTTTCTTCACTCTAATGTTAGAGAATTTTCTAGCCAAGTAAGCCATTGATTTTTCTAGCTCATCAAGTTCATCAAGAGTGTAGAACTCATCTTCTTCATCTAATTCCAGTATGACTTGCTCTTTAGTGTCATTGACTCTTTTCTCACTTGTAGAAATTACTGGAGTTTGGGATCTTTGCTCATCATTAGAGGTCTGGCCATCATTCACAATCAGTGCACTTGAGCCATCCATTACATATCCTTGACCAGCCCTTAATGATTTCTTTTGAATCATTTCAAGTTCATAAGTTTTCAGAACCCCATAGAGCACTTCCAGTGTGATTCTACTCAAATCCCTTCCTTCTCCGATTGCAGAGATCTTTTGTTCCAAATGATCAGGGAGAGTAAGCAAGAACTTCAAATTCACTTCTTCAACATCATAAAATTTATCATGAAGGTGCAAGTCATTTATCAGCTTATTAAACCTTTCAAACACATCAGTAATACCTTCCTTTGGTTTAGCCATAAAACCCTCATACTGAGAAATTAATATCCTTCTTTGATTTGACCTAACCTCCTCATTTCCTTCACAGAGTATCTCAATCTTTTCCCAGATCTGTTTAGCAGTGTCACAGTTGACAATGTTATTATACATTACATTGTCAAGTGGCTCAATTAGTATCAGTTGCAAAGCACTGTCTAGGGAAACTTTCTCTCTTTCAGTTTCAGTATACTCATAGGCATCCTTGGGAGCATAATGAGCTGCATAACCATGTCTTCATATGTGGTTTCCTCAACTCTAACCAGAGGAGTGAAGGGCTCATTCTTGAGGATCTGAATGTAAAAGTGATTGGCCATTCTTATAAACAGCAACATTTTCTTTTTCCATAAAGTATAGCTGGCCTTATCAAAGGGAGGTATCCTGATACTAATGATTTTCCGTGTATTCATTTTTCCAAGATCTAATCTATTTACTTTCAGATTTTGCTCTGATACCACTTGTTAGATATGAATACAACACAGAGGGGGGGTGAATGTGTTTTGGCTTAAATGTTTACTTTTTGATCGACTTTGGGTTTGGCAGTTGGTTGTTATCAATGATTTTGTAGAATAGATGTTAAACATAAATAACAATGCAAATATGTAAAACAAAGATCTTCAAAACTCACTTAATTTTATATTAAAAATTAAGCAGTGTTTTGCTACAAAATCTCTAAGTTCTTGGTTTAGAACTTAGCTTCTTTCTTGAGAGAGAATACAATTTCTAATCTATTCAGTCCCCAATTTTTTAAACAAAGGACCTCAGTTAACTTTATATGATAGTTAACTTTGATTTACACAGTGAACAATAAGAAGTGCTAATCACTTTTCTAACCTGTCACTAATCACTTCTATTTAAGGAAAAAGTGAGATTTCCATATCTAGATTATCATATCTTCATCCACTGTGTATTGGTTGATCCTCCTTTATCAGTTAATCTTCACCATTAATCTTGCACATCTCTCAAGCTGCTTTTTGTAGACTTGTCAATCCAGCTGTGTGAATTGTTTGTTGATTTGCAACCTTGGATATTGAACTGTTCTGCAATTCTATGCTTAGAGAAATTTCTTCACTTCGAGATCTCCAATTAAGCTGTAGAGAACTCGACATCTCGATAGGCATGTTGGCTTGTCGATATCTCTGAAACTTCATTGTTGACTTGACTTATCAACAACTCTGAGTTCTCTAGTGAATTTTGGTTTATCGATAACTCAGAGTTCTCTAATGGACTTTGGCTTATCGATAACTCAGAGTTCTCTAATGAATGTATACTTGTCGATATCTCTGAGTTCTCGAATGGGTATCTGACTTATCGATATCTCCAATAGCATTTCCTGAGTTCTCGATAGACAATTCCTGAGTTCTCGATAGGTCTTTCTGAGTTCTCGAATGACTTCTCTATAACACTAATTCTGTGACTTGTAGAGATCTTGACTTAGAATATTTTTCACCAAACAGAATTATTCAACTCCAAGCTTCTTCATAATTCTTCTGAGGCATGACCTTCTTGATCTTCTTCCAGATAGAATTCTTAGGCTTGACACTGTTTAGGGAAAAATGGTTCAGTCTACTCCATTTACATTTTACAGACATTAAGTGTTACAAGTATAAATTACAGATTAAGGTTACAATAC
Source organism: Apium graveolens (assembly GCF_009905375.1). Taxonomy (NCBI): domain Eukaryota; kingdom Viridiplantae; phylum Streptophyta; class Magnoliopsida; order Apiales; family Apiaceae; genus Apium; species Apium graveolens. Next base: position 83,846,608 of record NC_133653.1, on the reverse strand, counting down.
AACTAATCTTAGGGTTGTCAATATGACTTAGTCTTGTTATGATACAGGCATGTCTTGCACAACAAGAGTCACTTGAAGAATGGTCGGGAAATCCAAAGTAGGGACGGTCGGGTCTACGTTTAAGGTTGGCCAATTGTTTCCTTCTCCCTCTCCTAACCATATAACCCCGGAGTCTATGCCATTTCGTAAAAGAAAAGAAAGAGAAAAAGAAAAACAGAAAGCCACTCAGAAACAATTATCCTTCGAATCAAAATACCAAAGTATATCCTTCAATCTATACATACATATATACGCCGGGGTTTAAAAGGAAAGTTGTCAACTCCTCAACTACAGGTTGGCAACGGGGAGGCATGTTTTCTGGTTCCGGGGAAGTGTCGCTTGAAGAATGGTCGGGAAATCCAAAGTAGGGACGGTCGGGTCTACGTTTAAGGTTGGCCAATTGTTTCCTTCTCCCTCTCCTATCCATATAACCCCGGAGTCTATGCCATTTCGTAAAAGAAAAGAAAAAGAAAAAGAAAAACAGAAAGCCACTCAGAAACAATTAACCTTCGAATCAAAATACCAAGGTATATCCTACAATCTATATATACATATATAAGCCCACAACACAAGTCATGAACAGTCACAAAAGCCAGAGAACAAACCCAGTTTATTGAAGAAATTAAACATCTTATTCAAACACCAAAACACAAACCCAGATTCACTACAAACATCAATTGCTTTTATGCAAACAAAACCTAAAAATTTAAACAATAAACAATAGCATGTTCAATTCACCAAAACTCGACCTAACAAAAGTAAACTAGTTCGGATGTCTTAACACGCATGCATTCGAAGGGCTCAGACTACAAGTATTCATTAAACAATCACGAGAAAGCAAAGAATGAAGAAAAGTTCAAAAACTTACAAGAAAGCAGAAGAAATAAGGTGGCTTCAAAGAGAAAAGCTCCCAAATTTGCCTCGAAGAAAAGTTGAAGAGAGTTTTTGGTGTTTGTAATGGCGTAAGGAAAAAAGAAATGGCACGGCAGGAATATTTATAGGCACACATGAGATAGTAACCCACTCAACTGCCACACGATCGTGTTCGTCGGATGAAGACACGTGGCACAATCCTGAGCGTCCAGAAAATAACCTCCGCAGTTAATGATTACATCGCTATAATTATTTAATAGGTGCGGCTTTTGAGGAGAAAAAGGGGGAAAAACTGCAGCGTTTCATATATATATACATATATTCCTACAGGAAGCTCAACCACCACCTGACACTCCGGGAAAAATGCCAAAACACTGTGCACCTATCACATCTGTACCCGGCAGCTCAATCATGGGGCCTACCCAAACACAACCCCGGGGAATTGTATCCAACAACACCCCGAGGTTAGGGGCCACAAATCAAAGAAAAATGCAAAATTTTTCCAAATGAAAAAAACCAAAAGGCCTACCCAAACACAACCCCAGGGAATTGTATCCAACAACACCCCGAGGTTAGGGGCCACAAATCAAAGAAAAATGCAAAAAAATTCCAAGTGAAAAAAAACCAAAAGGCCTACCCAAACACAACCCCGGGGAATTGTATCCAACAACACCCCGGGGTTAGGGGCCACAAATCAAAGAAAAATATAAAATTTTATAAGTGACAAAAACCAAAAGACCTACCGAAACACAACCCCGAGGAATTGTATCCAATAACACCCCGGGGTTAGGGGCCACAAATTAAAGAAAAATGCAAAAAATTTCAAGTGACAAAAACCAAAAGGCCAACCCAAACACAACTCCGGGAAATTGTATCCAACAACACCCCGGGGTTAGGGGCCACAAATCAAAGAAAAATGCCAAATTTTTTCAAGTGACAAAAACCAAAGGGCCCACCCAAACACAACCCCGGAGAATTGTATCCAACACCACCCCAGGGCTAGGGGTCACAAATAAAAGGAAAAATGCAAAAAAAATTCTGAATCACGCAGCTCATGACACACACCCCGAAAAAGAAGACTACTCCCCCATCCGGGAAAACCCGCATAAGGGAGTAGGAGGCAAATGATAGGCCATAAATAATCAGACCCAAATAAAGGAGTAAAAGCCCAGAGAAAGAACACACCAGGCCCAAGCTGGGGTGGTCCCCGGGACCACGTGGCACAGGACAAAAATGTCAAATGTCTCATGTTACCCAAAATGGAACAATTGCATCTCAGCTGTCCATATGTAAAGATCCCAAGGCAATACAGGTGGAAGAAGGACGCCTGACCCCACAGTCCATCCAAGCCGTCCAATCACTCACCAACCAAAAATGATCAAAGGCTAGGATGAAGAGATACAAATTCCAAAAACCCTAAATCTTGGGACGTATAAAAGGCCCCAAAAAGAGGGTTTTAAGGGTTGAAAAAAATATTAGACTGCTACACACCTATACACACATCATTATACATATTTTGAATAGCTCCTTCTTAGCTCTTCCCTCTTCTTCTTCTTCAAGAAACCCTATTCTTATTCTCACGCCGGAGTTGCCGCGGGAAACAGTCCCCCTCCGGTTCTGTTTTGCAGAATCCCCTACCTAGCAGGTTAATCTCACCCCAGCTGCCACGTAGACGGAGCTCTAGCCTATGCGAGAGAGGAGAAGACCCGGGAAGAGACAGAGTTATCATGTATGTATGATACAAGTTGCACCAAGATAGACTATCCGTTATCTAGAAGTAAAGCTTAATATCGGGGAATTAAGCCAAGTGAGAAAGAGGTGTTCTGATCTAATTAGGCCTCCTAAAAAGAGGATTTAAAAAGCTTGCTCTTAAAGATGCTAGCCATATTAATGGTATTTGTTTGATGCCAAAATTGCAGCTAGAAAAAAGAATTCCCTCCTCTAGCTTTGTTTCTTCTTTAAAATATGTGATTCTTACAATGCAGACTGATTAACTTGTTCCCTTGTATTATTTGACATTCTCTTCCAAAATTAAGGGCACTTGCCCTTGGCGGAAGCTTTCGAATCCAACAACCCATTTTTCTCCCATGCTATGAGAATATCAGATGTAGATGGGAAATGCCGTGGCTTGGTAAACATCAATCACGTATTGTATATTTGTTTTGTGTCAACTTTAAAAGGAGTCAAAACGTACATAATTTTGAACTTGGATGTTGACTTGGATGAACTAGAACAAAATGATATCATACTGAGAATGAACTTCCATTATGAATGAAATAGAGAAATCGTGTTGTGGTTTAGATTTGTAGGAATGAAACACAATCATGAATAAATGTTTACAGAAAAGTATTAATTTCATTCGATTCCTTCATCCCCTATATTCAGTTGCAGCAGCACGGTAGTTAAGGTTGTTATATCCAAATTATGTGAATTCCAAATTACCTTCCTACATGAAGATGAAGAGTTGGTCATTGCATTCAGACATAAATAGTTGGTCATTTTTTTATAGTTTTTGCAGGTCCCAAGGAGTAACAGACTTTGAAGAGAGTTATGCATTTATCTTACAAGATTTTTTGCCCGCTTCTTAACCTGGTATGAGGTTGATTTTTTTTATTTAATAATTTTTTTTGTTAGAACTCCAAATTATTTTTAATTATTTGTTAAAAAAGCATAAACAGAAGGAAGTGATTAGTGATTTAATCACAAGGATATTCCAATAATATTTCTAGCAAAACATATTTTTAATTGCATAAACAGAAGGAAGTGATTAGTGATTTAATCACAAGGATATTCCAATAATATTTCTAGCAAAACATATTTTTAATTGCATTAGTCCCTCCGCCAAAATTTGAAAACCCACAATATATAACACTTTAGTATATTTATGAATATAATTTATTACTTTATCAATATTATCAAAATCTGAAAATCTGCGCTCATAATTCACAAAGTTAATACTACATCTCATGTCACTGAAACAAAGAACACCAATGATTAGACTACAAATCTTCAACTTTAATAATTAAAAATCACATAAATTCATATAGACATTATAATTAAAAATCACTTAAAATTAAAAGTCACTTAAAATACATATAGTCAAAAACTAACAACAAAAATCAAAATAATATGCATATAAAAGAAAATGATTAACACGGTAGAGTGATACATGAGAATCAGTATTTACTAATCACTAATAAATATGGATCAGAATTTGCACATCAAATCCTAACATCTGGATCAGGATTGTACATGTATAATTCTTAAATCTTAAATAATGTAAAGAAATCATTATTAACTTCATCTCTCAAACATCTTAATATTATCATCATATCAATGAGAAATAACGGAAAGAAATTAAAAGTACAAATATCTCAACATAAAAATTATGATCCAACACCCAAACCATGTTTCTAAAGGAAATAAACTACATGTTCTATATGTTAAAAAATTAGGATTTTAGAGCTTAATTTAATTATGTTCTTGATGTTAATCCTAAAATCTAATGATTAGAAATTGTTTAATGATATTTGAACTTAAATTTTCATGTATGGTTTTAAGAATTTTCTTAATGAAATCCATATGAAATGAGAGTTGAAAGTAGCTTGGAAAAGCTTGGAAAAATTTGAGAATGTTTGTCCCACATTGAAATAAATAAAGGGGGTTGTGTGCTTTATATGGTATTACCCACATGAGTAGTATACAACTACTAAGGTGTGTGATGGTCCATTGTGTTGTTATGTGTTTCACACACACGCCCCGCCGCCCCGCCACGCCACGCACCGGACCGGACCGGGTCGGGTCGGGTCGGGTCGAAGGGCGATTTGGGCGAATGTCTCGGCATCTCGCGTACGCGAGGCGACCTGGGCGAGGATTTTATTTATTTGTGAATTAATTTTAATTCGAATTTATTTATCAGTGATTGGATTATTATAAATTGTTGGGCTGGGTTTGATACTGAAAGTCACTTTGTTAGTGGGCTTAGTCTAAATACCTTGAACCTGGACAAATAATATAATCTGATCTGTAACTGATGAATAAAATCAGAACTTAAGTTCTGATATCAGAACTTAAGTTAAGTTCTGATATCAGAATTTAACTTAAGTTCTGATATCAAATCAGAACTTAACTTAAGTTCTGATAATAATGTGGGTTTTAATGGGTGTTAATGTGAAAAGCTGTTACAAGTAATTTAAATTCAAAATCTGATCAGTTTTGATTTTTTATTAATGAAGCAGTTTAATTCAGACATTAAGTATGTGAACAGTTTCATTTTTTCCTCTCCTATAAATAGAGGTTAAAGTGAATGTATTATACACACTACATTCTCTTCTCTTCTCTTCAACCTCTCTGCATTTCTCTCCCAAAAGTCCTGAAGTGCTGATATTTTCCGGCGACTGAGGTGCTGGTCGAAGTGGAGCTATTGTTGCTGCTGTTAACATAAACTCCGAGCTGTTTTATCCTGGTGGAGATATTGTGCGCATCCCAAACGCAGCAGGTAGGGGCAATATTCTCTTCAAGAGCAGCCAGGACTTCGAGCAAGGCCTGGTGACTCAGCTGTGATCATTTTTCTTGGCATTTTGTATCTGTGAACCTTTATTTCAGTCTCTGTTAAAAGCTATGGTTTCGGGTACATCTTTCTTTCTCTCTTCGTTATTTCAGTTACTGATTTTGTTTACCTGCATGCTTTGTTTTGTTAACTGTAGTCTTGGCCTAAACTTGCTAAATTTTTTATACACTTGCTTCTATGTTGCTATATTTGTTAGTGAGATTTACAACATTCTTGAAGAGAATATTAGTTATATAGAATTTAGCATAATGGTTAACGAAAGTGAGGTTATCGTTGGTGGTGGTAGCAGTTCGGGTGCAACTGCTGGGGCCATTGATTGGACCACCTATAGTTTCCCACAGGCTGTTGAACTAACCGATTTACCGGAGAAATTCAACGGTGGCATCGGCTTTTCTCGCTGGCAGAAAAGGATGAAGTTGTGGTTGACTATAAAGGGTCTGTGGCCGGTTGTGAAATATGAGAAACCAGTAGTGGATCAAGAGAAGGCTGACACAGTTAAGGCTTTTGCGAAGTGGGCTGAGAAGGATGGAGTGGCTAGGGCGGCCATTCTGGCGGCACTAACAAACACTTTGTTTGATGTCTATTCTTCTGATGCCTACTCTGCAAAACTCTTATGGGAGAAGCTGGACCAGACACATAATACTGACTCACAAGGTCTAGAAAAGTATTCTGTGGAAAGGTTTCTCGAGTTCAAGCTGGTGGACAATAAGTCCATGACTGAACAGGTGCATGAGTTCGAGATGACAGTGCATGCTTTGAAGGAGTCTGGAATGAATCTCCCGGAGAAGTTCAAGGTGATGAGTGTGATTGAAAAACTCCCGAAGTCTTGGGAAGAGTTCTCTCTCTCCCTGAAAAGACAGAAAGGAGAGATCACCTGGACCAACCTTATGTTGGACATCTCGGTGCAAGAACAACACAAGTCCAAACAGGGACATGTGATGCCAACTGAACACGGTACCTCGAAGGTAAACATAGCAACTGTAGGACAAAAGAGGAAGGCTTTTGCTAAGAAAGCTAATAGTAATAAACCTAAGAGTGACAAGGACAAGGCCAAGAAACCCAAGGCAAACAAACCATGCTGGTCTTGTGGGCAGGTTGGGCACTGGAGTAAGGACTGCCCTACGAAGAAAGCGAAGAAAACCGAGGTAGCACAAGCAAATGTTGTGCTTGGAACCGCAAGTGGGCCTGTAGTGAACATGGTTGTTGGTGAGGCTACGGCTTCTGAAACCGACGTTGACCGGTATGTATCCTACAACCCTGTGATATTTTCTACCTATCTGTCAAATGAATGGTTGATAGATACTGGAGCTAATGTACATATTTGTGTTGATATTAGTTTATTTGTATCTTATCAACAGATTCATAGCCTGACTGTGAAGATGGGGAATGCTAGTGTTGCTCAAGTACATGGAGTTGGAAACGTGGATCTGAAGTTCCCTTCAGGATGTATTCTATCTCTGACGAGAGTGCATCATGTTCCCAACATGCGTAGAAATATAATAAGTGGAAGCTGTTTAGTTTCTAGTGGTTTTGAAATTTCGTTCAAGTGTAATAAAGTAGTTCTTATTCACACTGGTACATTCTTTGGCAAGGGTTACTTGTCAAATGGTTTATTTTTTATTAATACGGATCCCGTTTTGGGAAATTTGAATAATAATGTTATTCCTACTGTTAACTGTATTGAATCCTCAAATATATGGCATGCTAGACTAGGTCATTTAAACTTTGGTGCTCTTAAGAACATGATGAACTTAGAGTTGATTCCAAAATATACCATAGAAAAGAATTCTAAATGTCAAGTATGTGTGTCTGCTAAACAGATAAGGAAACCTTTTCATAACGTTGTTAGGAATTCAGACTTGTTAGATTTAGTACACACTGATATTTGTGAATTTGGTGGTGTGTTGACCAAGGACCAATTTAGATACTTCATTACTTTTATAGATGATAGTAGTAGATATTGTTATATTTATTTACTTAGACATAAGGATGAAGCACTTAGTAAATTCATTATATATAAAACTAAAGTAGAAAAACAAACTAGTAAGCTACTTAAAAGATTGAGATCTGATAGAGGTGGTGAGTATACGAGTAATGCTTTTAATAAATTTTGTGCAAACAATGGTATAGTTCATGAAGTTACTCCACCATACACACCTGAGTCTAATGGGGTTGCTGAGCGAAAGAACAGAACATTTAAAGATATGATTAATAGTATGCTTATTAACTCTGGGTTGCCTAAATACATGTGGGGAGAGGCTCTAAATACGGCTTGCCATATTTTGAATAGAGTCCCTCTGAAACACATGGATAAAACACCCTTGGAGTTATGGAAAGGCAGGATGACTAGTCTTAAGTATCTTCGTATGTGGGGGTGCCTTGCTAAGGTGCTTGTTCCTGAACACAAGAGAAAGAAACTAGGTCCAAAGACTGTTGACTGTATCTTTCTGGGCTATCTTGAAACCACTACAGCTATGAGATTTTTAGTGTTAAAATCTGACATAGATGGTATAGTGGTAAATACGATAGTTGAATTTCGAGATGCGACATTCTTTGAGGATGTTTACCCGACGAAAACTGGAATACCTGAAATGATTTCTGATGAAGATCCTACTCACACATCAAGTTCTATTCCTGATCATGTGGAAAAGATGACAAATGTGGGGGCGGAACCTAGTAGTAGCTCTAGTCCTAAGGAACTAGAGGAACCAAGGAGAAGTAAGCGTGCAAAGGTAGTCAAGGATTTTGGAGGTGATTTCATCACATACAATATCGAGGACGAACCTTTAACTTTCCGGCAAGCTATGGATTCTTCTGAGTCAAGGCACTGGAAGGGCGCTGTCAAGAGTGAAATTGACTCTATTGTTTCTAATGGAACATGGGAGTTGGTTGATCTCCCTCCTGGGTGTTCTACTATTGGGTGCAAATGGGTCTTTAAAAGGAAGTTGAACCCTGACGGCTCAATAGATAAGTACAAAGCTAGACTGGTAGCTAAGGGTTTTAAGCAAAAGGAAGGAATTGATTATTTTGATACATACTCTCCGGTTGCAAGAATGGTAACAATCCGAATGCTTATAGCATTGGCTTCAGTCCATGGTCTTATCATCCATCAGATGGATGTAAAGACGGCTTTTCTTCATGGTGAACTTGAAGAAGAGATTTATATGGATCAGCCTGATGGATTTGTTACATCAGGCAATGAAAGGAAAGTATGTAAGTTGATCAAGTCCATCTATGGCTTGAAACAAGCTCCCAGAGATTGGCATAAAAAGTTTGATGAAACTATATTGCCTTTCAGTTATAAGATTAATGAAAGTGATAAGTGTGTCTACACTAAAGTTAAAGGTAATGAGTGTGTTATTTTGTGCCTATATGTGGATGACATTTTATTATTTGGAACCAATATTGAGATTATTAACGAGACTAAAGAATTCTTGAAAAGGCATTTTCAAATGAAGGATATGGGTGAGGCAAGTGTGATTCTTGGAATCAAACTGATTCAGTCCATTGAAGGAATAACCTTGACTCAATCTCATTATATAGAAAAATCTATACTTGAAAAATATGGTTATTCACAGTGTAGAATCGCTAGTACACCTTATGATTCGAAAGTTGCCCTTGTCAAGAATACTTCAGGGGTGCCTGTGTCTCAGTTAAGGTATTCTCAGATTATTGGGAGCTTGCAGTATCTTGCTAACTGTACTAGACCAGATATTTCATATTCTGTGTCTAAATTGGCTAGATATATAAGCTGTCCAAACAGAACTCATTGGGATGCTCTTGATAGAGTACTTAGATATCTAAAAGGCACAATGTACCTTAGTTTACACTATAGGAGATTTCCTGGTGTGCTTGAAGGGTACAGTGATGCAAGTTGGATAGCTAAGAAGTCTGGTTCCAATGGAGTGACTGGATACGTGTTCACCTTGGCTGGTGGAGCAATATCCTGGAAGTCAAGCAGACAGACTATTGTTACTCGGTCTACTTTTGAGGCTGAGTTGTGTGTACTTGACGCCACAGGGACGGAGGCTGAATGGTTACACGGACTTATGTCTGCAATACCTGTAGTAAGCAGACCGCTTCCTGCTATTGCTATTCACTGTGATAGTCGAACAACTATCGACAAGATTAGCAGAAAAAATCATAATGCTAAAACTAAGAGACACATCCAAGTTAGACTCAAGTCTATAAGGGGTTTAGTGACAGATAGGATCATAGCCATAGAGTTCATAGGAACTCAGAATAATATAGCTGATCCTCTTACTAAAGGACTGGAACCTGCAGTGGTCCTTAAGTCAAGGTTGGGGATGGGACTGTCAACCCATCATAATTCATCAACAGTGGGAACCCAATACACATGAGAGGAGATCCCTCGAAGTGTATTCAATGGGTAATAACAAGCTGTAAGGATGAGTTGGTAGTACCTTTGCTACATAGATGATACTATAGTATCTGAGTCTATCCCCTGTAAACCTAGAAGGTACTGACACTGCCAGAAAAGCAAGAGTGGTAAAACTCTGAATGGGATCAAGTCATTTGACGAGATAGAGGCAGTATATCTCTGGAGATGCCCAGCTAAGCGAATGTAATTATGTGGTCGCAATTAGAGGATAGGGTTAATCCTTGAAGCATTCGACGAACAGGATCGAGATATGACCATTAATGTCTCAAAGCCGTAGATTGGTACCATAACCTTTGACTTGTCGTCTATGGAATATGGTTATACTAAACGGATTAAGATTCAAGGTGAAACATTCCATCTGAGTCCGATAGCCATTGAAGTAGAGGAATTAGGAGGGTTCAAACCCGGAAGGGTACCGACTCTGAAAAACAAGTCATGATGGGAAATTGATCGCATTTCTGTATGGATTTGTGGGGGATTGTTAGAAAATTAGAATTTTAGAGCTTAATTTAATTATGTTCTTGATGTTAATCCTAAAATCTAATGATTGGAAATTGTTCAATGATATTTGAACTTAAATTTTCATGTATGGTTTTAAGAATTTTCTTAATGAAATCCATATGAAATGAGAGTTGAAAGTAGCTTGGAAAAGCTTGGAAAAATTTGAGAATGTTTGTCCCACATTGAAATAAATAAAGGGGGTTGTGTGCTTTATATGGTATTACCCACATGAGTAGTATACAACTACTAAGGTGTGTGATGGTCCATTATGTTGTTATGTGCTTCACGCGCTCGCACACACACACACGCGCCGCCGCCCCGCCCCGCCACGTACCGGACCGGGTCGAAGGGCGATTTGGGCGAATGTCTCGGCGTCTCGCGTACGCGAGGCGACCTGGGCGAGGATTTTATTTATTTGTGAATTAATTTTAATTCGAATTTATTTATCAGTGATTGGATTATTATAAATTGTTGGGCTGGGTTTGATACTGAAAGTCACTTTGTTAGTGGGCTTAGTCTAAATACCTTGAACCTGGACAAATAATATAATCTGATCTGTAACTGATGAATAAAATCAGAACTTAAGTTCTGATATCAAATCCGAACTTAACTTAAGTTCTGATAATAATGTGGGTTTTAATGGGTGTTAATGTGAAAAGCTGTTACAAGTAATTTAAATTCAAAATCTGATCAGTTTTGATTTTTTATTAATGAAGCAGTTTAATTCAGACATTACTATAAATAGAGGTTAAAGTGAATGTATTATACACACTACATTCTCTTCTCTTCTCTTCAACCTCTCTGCATTTCTCTCCCAAAAGTCCTGAAGTGCTGATATTTTCCGGCGACTGAGGTGCTGGTCGAAGTGGAGCTTTTGTTGCTGCTGTTAACATAAACTCCGAGCTGTTTTATCCTGGTGGAGATATTGTGCGCATCCCAAACGCAGCAGGTAGGGGCAAAATTCTCTTCAAGAGCAGCCAGGACTTCGAGCAAGGCCTGATGACTCAGCTGTGATCATTTTTCTTGGCATTTTGTATCTGTGAACCTTTATTTCAGTCTCTGTTAAAAGCTATGGTTTCAGGTACATCTTTCTTTCTCTCTTCGTTATTTCAGTTACTGATTTTGTTTACCTGCATGCTTTGTTTTGTTAACTGTGGTCTTGGCCTAAACTTGCTAAATTCTTTATACACTTACTTCTATGTTGCTATATTTGTTAGTGAGATTTACAACACTATATGTGGTCATCAACATATCACTTGGCTTGATATAAAAACAATTTAACCTATAACAAAGTTGTAAAGCAGATGGAGCAGAGACATAATATGTAAAGTAATGGAATGAATAAAAGGAGAAACTACATGTCAGTTTACTCTTCTTTTTATAAATATTTAATTATTTTTTAAATAAAATCTATAAAAATTTCATGTTATTGGCTTTTCTAAAATTTCGAATTTTGAATTTGTGAAATCTCTAAAACTCTATCTTTTTTACAATTCCAAAATAAAAATCAGGTTATATTAATAAACTTAGTTCAATATAAATTCAGATTAGAATTAAAAGGAATCAGGTCTAAAATATTATAATTTGTGTGTTTGTTTATAAATATATAAATATATATATATATATATACATAGTATTTTATTGTAACAAATCAATCATATTTTTATTTAATATAGTGGAATGAATTTAAAATATTATAAGTTTGATAGGCATGGAGCTTAATTATTATCTTCAATAAGCTTAATTGAAATTTTTCAAATTCTTATTGAGAAATCAAGGTTTTCTATGATTAGATTAAGAATTGTTATATACTTAAATAGAAGTCACAAAATGGTAAGATGCTTGAATAGAGAAACATGATGAATACTTTATAATTCAAAACTGTATATTATTGAATAAATAAATTCTAACAAAAAAACAAGAAATTCAACACAAATTAACATTAACATAATATTCAAGACTAGAAAATTATAAAGTAAACCTGAAGATATGTGGACATTATTCACAAAGTTAAAATTAGATCTCACATCACCTGAAATGAAACAAAGAACACCTATGATTAGGCTACAAATGGTTAACTTTAAAAATTAAAAATCACTTAAAATTAATATAGAAATTAAAATTAAAAATCACTTAATATTAAAAAGTACTTAAAATTCATATAGTCAAAAACTATCAACAAAAAAAATAAAAAAAGAAATAAATGGAATCATCTGTCATCATCCAAAATAATTATTAATCATCTTAATTAAAACAATCAACAGTTTATGATTTACACAATTATATACATATGAAACGAAAGTGACTAATAAATTTGCTATCATCCAAGAAATTATCTAACAAGAAACCAGTTACTCTGAAATCTAAAGGTGTTAGAGAATGGATCTTTTCAGTATTTAATATTATTCTAACATATTATAATTTGTGTGATTGTTTATAAATATATAAATAAATATATGTATATATATACATATTATTTTATTTATTTATTGTAACAAATCAATCATATTTTTATTTACAATAGTGGAATGAATTTAAAATATTATAAGCTTGGTAGGCATCAAACTTAATTATTATCTTAATTTTTCAAATTCTTATTCATAATCACAGTTTTGTTATGATTAGGTTAAGAATTGTTATATACTTAAATAGAAGTCACAAAATGGCAAGAAGATAAACATGATGAATATTTTATAATTCAAAAATTGTATACTATCGAATAAATAAATTCTAACAAAAAAAGAAATACAACATAAATTAACATTAAAATAATGTTCAAGTCTTGAAAATCTATTATCTATTATATATATAATACTGCAATATTACTTTTTTGGACGTCAACGTTGAGCTAAAGGCTAATTTTTTTATATTTTGATAACATTAACTACTGAGTTAAGACTTGATAATTAGCTGATTACAATATAATAATTTTATATTCATGTGTAACATCGAGATTATAATTATTTTTTTAAATTGGTACATTAAATAAATTATTTTTTTTAATTGATACATCAAATAAATAACTTCTTGCTTTCTTGGGGAAATATTTAATTCAAAATTATTATTTTTCTCTCGTATTTGAATGAATATGAAAAAATATTGTTGGCATGGAGAATTGAATCTATGACACACTTATAAAAAACATATGACATCTGATTATATTTTGATAACATCAACTATTGAGTTACATACTTCTTTCTTTATTTTGGGTGACTAAACCTATAAAATTCAATATTTATACAGGATAAAATTATTCTAAGACTTGGGTAATTATCTGATTACAATATAATAACTTTATACTCATGTGCAACAATGAGATTATAATTATTTATTTAATTTATAAATCAAATAAATAATTTCTCGTTGAGAATATATTATCATATTAACTTGTTGATAATATCTTATCGTATAATAATAATTTATTAATTATTAAGACTCCGTTAATTAACTCTCTTCGAAATATATACTAACTTTATACTCGTGTAACAACTAAGGGTATAATCAATCCGAGTCGAGTCGAAAACTGTTAGACTCGAACAAGATTAAAAATGTTCGGGTTCAAGCTCGAACTCAAGTTCAACCGAACCTTAAATTTCAAACTCGAATCTCGGGTCATAAAAAGTTCAATAGGCTCAAATTTTATAGGAGAAACAAATAATTCGATATTACTATTTTGTGCATGTACTTGAATAAATATGAAAATATATTGTTGGCTTGTAGAATTGAACACGTGACACATATGTCCAAACATGTGCCTTCAATCAATTGAGGTAGATGCTAATATTGATATAGAATAAAATTATTTTAAGACTTGCGTAATTAGCTCACTACAATATATTAACTTTATACTCATGTACAACAATGGGATTATACTTTTTTTATTTATAAAAAAATTACAACCATTAAATAAATAACTTGTTGATATTATGTTATCATATTAACTTGTTGATAATATATTACCATATAATAATAATTTATTAATCATCGAGACTTGTGTAATTAACTCACTTCAAAATACTAACTTTATAGTTGTGTACAACAACTAAGGCTATAATCAAGCCGAGCTGAGTCGAAAACTTTCTGGCTCGAACACGATTAAATATATTCGGCCTCGAGCACGAGCTCGGTTTCAACCGAATCATAAATCAAGCTTGAAACTCGGATCGTAAATAGTCCGGTCGCCTCAAGTTCGGCTTGAAATCTTGAATCAATTTCACCAAATATTGACAAAAACTCGAAATATGATAGGTTATGCTCGAAATCGCTTCTATTAAATATATATAATATAAATGAAATATTAAATATTTATATACACATATATTTATATTAAAAAAAGTATCGGCTCGATAAGACTCGTGAGTCTTATGAGCCGAATAATTTGAAGTTCGAGTTCGACCGTGTAAAAAATTTTCCTATTTTGCCCTCATATTTTGATAAATATGATACATAAACATTATAGTATTTTTGGTATCTCCAATTGAAAAAATCATTGAAACTTGATAGAAAACCATTATTTTCAATGGCAAGAGTGCATTCTAAACTTTTTATTCGTGGCATAATATAAATTTAGGGATATTCGTCTTTACATTAGTCCTTGTAACATGAACCACACAATATTGTATGAAATAACACAAATATTGTAAAAGTACATTAAAAAATAGCAATATTTTTTATAAATAAAGCTACCTCGTGTCTTGCACGAGTAATAACGCTAGTTATAATGTAAACATGAACATATGTGGGCATAATTCATAAAGTTAATATTATATCTTACATCACCTGAAACAAAGAACACCAATGATTATCCTACAAATCTTCAACTTTAAAAATTAAAAATCACTTAAAATTCATATAGACATTACAATTAAAAACCACTTAAAATTCATATAGTCAAAAACTAACAACAAAAAACAAAAAAATAATAAATAGAATCATCTGTCATCATCCAAGAAATTATTAATCATCTTAATTAAAATAATCAACAGTTCATGATTTGAATTTAAAAAAAAATATACATATGAAAAGAAAGTGACTAACAGGGAGAGTGATAGACAAAGGCAGCGCATCCTCTCAAATCAAACTGTTGCAAGTTAAGTTTAGATTTTGAGAGAGTTTGTTGGGTTTTTTTAATCTAAACTTGTTGTAATATGAGTGTCTAGGAGTTTTCTATAACAAATTGACTTTCTTAGTTCATGTAACCTATGACTCTTGGCTTTTAGAGTCATTGTAACTCACTTGTAGAGAGCCTATGTAAAGGGTTCATCGTAAACACACTTGAAAAAAAATATATATCTCTCTTTCAACACATGTTAACTTGATAAGCAGTTTGCCAAGTTTCTGGAGGTTTTCAAGAAATTGCATATTAATATACCTTTTGCGGAAGCTCTAGAACAGATGCAGAGCTATGCTAAGTTTATGAAGGCTATTCTATCTCGGAAGTTGAAATTTGAGGAGTTGGAAACCGTTGCTATAACGGAAGAGTGCAGTGTGGTACTACAACAGAAATTGCCTCCTGAACTTAAAGATCCGGGAAGTTTCAAGATATCATGCACTATTGGCAAGTTATCTTTCTACAAGTGCTTGTGCGACTTATGAGCTAGTATTAATCTGATGCTATTATCTGTCTTAATGCAACTTGGTCTACCTGATCCAAAACCTACAAACATTTCCTTACAAGTGGCTGCTTGGTCCATCACTTATCCGAGAGGCATAATGGAAGATGTCTTGGTTAAAGTGGATAAACTCATCTTCCCCGCTGATTTTATCATTCTAGACTTTGAGGAGGATAAGAAGATTCCTATTATCTTGGGAAGACCATTCTTAGCTACAGGCCGAACTTTGATCGATGTGCAAAAAGTAGAGCTTACAATGAGGGTTCGAGATCAGGATGTCACTTTTAATGTGTTCAATGCAATGGAATTCCCAACAATGAATAGGAGTGCTATAAAGTAGAGCTGGTCGACTCTATAGTGAATTCGGAGATTGAGCAATTGCTAAGGTCAGATACCTTAGAGAGAGCCTTAACAGGGGAATCAGCTGATATTGAAGACAAAGAAGGAGCAGAGCAACTTCAGTTGTTGAATGCATCTCCGTGGAAGAGGAAGTTGGATATGCCATTCGAGTCTCTTGGAATAGCAGAGCTAAAAAATTCTCAGGAGCGTCTTAAACCATCTATTGAAGAAGCTCCCACACATGAGTTCAAATCACTGCCGGATCACTTGAGGTATGCATTTTTAGGTGATGCATCTATATTACCTGTTATTATTGCGTCTAAACTGTCAGGTAGTGATGAAGACAAGCTTTTGCGAATTCTGAGAGAGTTTAAATCAGCAATCGGGTGGACTATAGCAGATATCAGGGGAATCAGCCCTTCTTATTGTATGCATAAAATTCTACTTGAAGAAGGAAGTAAACCTACCGTTGAACATCAGAGAAGACTTAATCCTATCATTAAAGAGGTGGTGAAGAAAGAAATTCTTAAATGGCTGGATGCAGGGATCATTTATCCTATTTCAGACAGTTCATGGGTGAGCCCGATGTAGTGTGTGCCTAAGAAATGAGGCATTACAGTTGTAGCTAATGAGAAGAATGAGCTCATCCCTACTCGGACAGTCACAGGGTGGAGAGTATGTATGGATTATCGGAAGTTGAATAAAGCCACCAGAAAAGATCATTTTCCGCTTCCATTCATCAATCAAATTCTTGATAGGTTGGTTGGTCATGAGTATTCTTGCCTTCTGGATGGGTACTCAGGTTATAATCAGATTTGTATTGCCCCAGAAGATCAGGAGAATACCACTTTTACTTGCCCTTTTGGCACTTTCGCTTTTCGCCGAATTTCTTTCGGGCTCTATGGTGCACCTGCTACTTTTCAGAGATGCATGATGGCCATATTCTCTGACATGATTGGTATAAATGTGGAGGTGTTCATGGATGATTTTTTCATTTTCGGATCTTCGTGTGATGAGTGTTTGCATAATCTGGGCTTGATGTTGAAAAGGTGTGTTGAGACCAATCTGGTGCTTAACTAGGGAAAATTTCACTTCATGGTGCAACAAGTTATCATTCTTGGGCACAAGGTATCTAGCAAAGGGCTGGAAGTGGATAGGGTGAAAGTGGAGACTATTGAAAATCTTCCTCTACCAATCTCAGTTAAAGGAATCTGTAGTTTTCTTGGTCATGCGGGTTTTTATCGACGATTCATTAAAGTCTTCTCCAAATTTTCTAAACCCTTGTGCAATTTGTTGGAGAAGGATGTTTCCTTCAAATTTGATGAAGAATGTTTAACTGCTTTCGAGATTTTGAAAAAGAAGTTGACTATAACACCTGTTATTACTGCACCTAATTGGGGTGAGCCTTTTGAGATGATGTATGATGCTAGCGACTTTGCAGTTGGAGCTGTTCTCGGTCATAGAAAGAAGAATATTTTCCATATGGTTTACTACGCTAGTGAAACCCTTAATGATGCTCAGCTGAATTACACTACTACGGAGAAGGAGCTTTTGGCAGTTGTTTACGGGTTCGAGATATTCAGATCTTACTTGCTTGGGACAAAAGTGATAATTTACACTGATCATGCAGCTATTAAATATTTGATCTCGGAGAAAGATTCAAAACCACAATTGATTCGATGGATTCTCTTGCTTCAGGAATTCGAATTGGAAATCAAAGACAGGAAAGATAAGGTAAACCGTGAAGCGGTGATCGCCGTTCTTGCTACAACTTGATTTTAGAAGCTTCACGTCAAGCTAAAGACATAAAACAAGCGCTTCGTGGGAGGCAACTCACGCGTTCTGGAGTATTGTCGCTTATAAAAAAAGTGAAGAAAATTATTTTGGCAAAAGCACAGCGCGCCCGCGCTTGCTTGCTGTTCAGAAAAAAAAGGAAAAAACAAAACAAATGCTACACATGTTGCGTGTATTCGCCGCCTGATTTTCCACCCGAAGAGGGTGATCCTGCCGACAGCTAGGTATGCTCTTTCTATACTTATTATTGCCTTCAATGGGATCATTGAATATTTTAAGTTTGAGGGTGGTAATTTAAGGATTAGTAGTAGTAGATTCGTGTTCATATAGGAATCATATTGCATGTGTAGTGGTAGTTCATTCATAGTCTTGCATTAATATTCATATAGACCATAATTGTTTGCATAATTATTTATGTATATTATGTGAGTACATTTAGTTGCATTTGCATAGCATATAGCATGATCCCGTAGGATGAGCTATTTTCGGTTGGTAGGTCGGTGTTGATTTGGGTGTGGTGATGATAAATAAAGGGATGATTAAGTTCTTATGTATTGACTTGCATGTCAAGAAGCAAAGCCTATTCACAAGTCTCATCGGTTACTTTTGGACTAGATCAGATCCATACTGGTTTGGTTGTTGAAATTTAATCACTTGTTTACATTTAGAATGTTTGTTATTCCCTTGATGGCGAAGGAGCACTAAAATATAGATTGGGGGAAACCATGGATTTCATTGTTAGTTATTAATAAAAGTTAGGCGTCAAAAGGCTAGTAGCCGCTCATATTTTTGAGTAATCTAGGGATGGATGAGATGAATCAAAATGCACTCATTCCAGAAGAAAAAAAAAAAGAAAGAAGAAAGAAAAAAAAATTGTGTTAGTATCTGGTTATGCAGAATTGACCACGGGTGAGCTATTTAATACTCGAGCAATTAAGTTCTAGAGGGACTTTGTGCCTAGTGACCTAAGGCTTGTTTAGTCTGGGATCCGCTAACCTAATGCTCGCTATATGGGTATTATTGCATAAATCTTTCGGGGCCTCATTCATTGCACGGTTAAATAAGCATTTACGTTGATGTGTTTAGTGTTGTAGCATGAATCCTTGTCTAACTCCAGTGATGATGGAGGTGTTTTGGAGTCATGATGTGTTTAGCGTTCACTCTATTTATAAGCTTGTGATTGTTTTGGCGAAGAATAGGATATGGTTTTGATCTAGTGTTGGGAGTATATCTGATAAGCAAAGCACACAATCACATTTTTGTGCTTGTAAGTTAGTATGTTGGATTTAGTCGAGCTATGTTTAAAGTTATTGCATTCTTAGAGATATTGGCTTATTGATCTGGTTATGGTTATTTCGAGGGGATCTTTGTATTGTCATTTAGTTGCATTCATGAATTATGCCAGTAGTTTTCGAGTCTGTTTATGCTTGATGATAAGCATCGATTTAAGTTTGAGGGTGTGATAAGTGGATTTTATATCCATTTAGGACGTTTCATATCGGCTTAAGTTGATGTCTTGACCTCAAGTATGTGGTGTTTTTGATGCATTTTGTTGAGTCTTTGTAGAGCTATAACTAGAGGCAGGAATGGACTTTTCTATGCTTCTATGCTGTAATGAGATCAGGAAATGAAGGGCGAAAGCTTACCATAGAAGCAGAGCGAGAAACAAAGAAAACATAAATTTTTCGATAGAAGGCAAGCGCGGCCGCCCTCTACCTTGGCGTGCCCGCGCTGCCTTGGACAGACACTCAGCGCGCCCGCGCTGTGTCCTGGCGCGCCCGCACTAGGTCGTGAAATAAAAAATCATGTTTTAATTCTATTTTGGAAGTTTTCGTGCGGTCAAGTTAACCTGGAAGTATAAATACCAAAAGATATCAATTAGAAGGATATAACTCTGGGGGAAACCAAAAGTGGAGAGCACAAGACGGTTAAGAAGAAGAAGATCTACTCTACATCTTATTTTTGTATTCTTCTAATTAGGCGATACTTTGGATGCTCGTTTCGGATTTGTTTTCTAAACTTTAATACTTCAATATTCTCTTGTAGTATTCGAAACCTTTTCACTATTATGTTTTTATTAGAACCCATGATGACGAGCCATTCGATTATGAACTAATCATTATCATGAGATTCTAACGGATTTATTTACGGAGTTTAGTAGTTGACTGCCTTAAAGTTTTCGGTGTGTGATGAATTATTGATTTCCTCGTATGGTTGTGCTTAATGTTATTGGATACGTAGCTAACATCTAAGTTGTATTGTTAATCTCTATTGAATACGAAACTTGATATAGAGGTTTAGAACTTGCCATGCTAGCATAGGTTTATGGATGTTTTGACATGCACGATTCGTAGTGTAATTTTAACCATCTTACGCTGCCCTATGTGATCTCAATGGATAACTTGCTCTTAAATTGTTATGTTTTCAAATCTTATAGACATATAGGGTCTAAATATAATTGGTGTCTGCCAGCTTCTATCTAATTTGTGGATACTGAGTGGTAGGGTATATGTATATCGAAAGATAGCGTGTACTAATTTCGTGTTGTCTGATTAGTTATCATAACCGTCACATACTATGATTAAAGGCATAAACTCTGAATATAGTATTTAATGAAGTTGGAATCCTATGTTTTATTTCACATAAGTTACTTGATTTTAATATCTTAATTAATTCATTCTAGCATAATTACTTTTAGTTAGTTTTATTAAATAATCAAACTCAACTTGATACTTGTCTTAGCAGTGAATAATAATCACACATTGTTGCATAAGTGCACATTCTAAATTAAACCAGTCTATGTGGGAATGAACTAAACTCAATCTTATACTACTTATGACCGCATACGCTTGCGTGTTTTTATGTGAACAGACGTGAATAACAAAGTTGAGGATCTAGGTTCAAGACTGTCAAAAGTGGAGAATTCAGTTGCTCAAATTCTCTCACATCAACAAACTCAATTGCTACAGCAATTGGTGGCTGCTCAAATTTCCAACCCTGCTCAACTTGATGATAACAAAAAGGGGGAGAAAGATGCAATTGTTCAAGTTAGTAAGGGGGAGAAGGATGTGCACATACAAGTCGGCAAAGTAATTATTCCAGACATTACTTTCTCAAAGCCACCAGTTCTAGACATCATTGATTTGATCAACATTGCGGCAGCTGAGCTCATGCTGAATGAACAAATGAAGAAGATTGATGCAAGGATTGGAAAGGTATTTGGTCCAATTAGAAAGCAAGACAAATATGTGAAGCACTTCACACAATTGAGACAAATTCTCATTAGTGAGATGAAGTTGGGGAGAATGGAAAAAGGGTCAAACCTCAACTAAAAGACATCAAAAGGCCAATGTGATCTTGAATCCCAAGAATCATTCCTCAAAACACTCTAGAAAGAAACATTTGGACCTAGTCTATGCAACTCCCCAACCTGCTAAGAAGAAACTGCTTGGTCACTCCATTACAAATATCAAAGATCCAAAAGACTCAGTCCTAAAAAAAGAATAGCAAAAGTCTATAGACATGGAAAACAAATTTGTGTGATGGCTGGACATCCATAATTTTTAGAAGCCAAGAAAGAAGAAAAACTTAGACTCAAGCATCAGAAAAGGCAGGTTGCCTTAGAAACTAAGAAACAAACTGAGAAGCTTTGCACCAAGTCAGAAATTGAGAAGCCTGTCATTACAACTGAGACTGAGAAACTGGAGGAACCAAAGCAGAAATCTGTAAAAAGAGTAAGTAATCAAAGAGCCAAAAGGAAGTTGGAATTTGAAGAAGAAGAAGATGAAGAACCTGAGCTTACACAGTCTACCACTACAAATCAACTAACTTTGCCCACAATGAAGCAAGCTGAATTCAAGGTCAATCCTAAGTTGATTTTTCATGGGGAACCAATTATTCCTAAGGATGAACAAATAGACTAGGAAAGCCTACCTATTCCAGAGCTTAACCTCCCAATTCCAACCTCCGCTAAAAGAAGAAAGAACATGTCAAGCAATCCAGTCAAATCTATCCCATCCATATCCAAAACCTTATCCAAACCCAAAGCTATAGTCAACAAAGGAGATCAACTATTCATTTGTGACATTTAGAAGTTTTCAGACGTCAATCTCTATCTGGATAAGCTGGATGAAGTGAGAGTTATTGATGCCCACAGCAGACTTCCAGAAAAACTTATGTTCATATACAAAGGTGGAAAGGAATTCACTTGGCCTCTTTATAGGATTCTCAATGAAGGCTATACTGTCTTAGTAAAGGTATTCTCTGCAATCAAGAAAATTTTTGGATTCACCAAGGTGGCCAAAACAGAGATACTCAACAAAATTCAACAAATATGACAAAGCTGGAGAGACCCAAGTGCACTGCCAAGAATCTTAACTATCCCCTACACTGGAAGCAGAGTGCACTTGAAGCCTTACTGGTTGATGGAGTTCAAGGATGAAAAGAACTCAAGAATATTTTTCAGACTAGAAGATCAGCTAAAAGTATCAAGCAATGAAACTTTAAGGGAAATGCAAGAGTTGATGGATCTATCTAATGAAGATGAAGCTGAGTTCTACAGATAACCCCAACTCCAGATTGAAAAGACCAATGAAAAACTGGGAAAGAAGACTAGACATTCAAGGAGAAAAGATTAATTTGCTCAGACTAGAGGAGCACCTTGAACAAAGCATGCAAGACTTGTGTGAACTTTCTTTTATCAATTTTCAATAAATATTGCAGCACTTAAACATTTTATCTGCTATTGAATGATTTTTTGTATAGGGTGTTTTGTTATCATCAAGTCCCTCTAAATTTATGCCTACAATTCTAGTAAACATAAATTGGGGGAGATTGTTGGGAATATGTTGTAGGCTTGATGATAATCTTATAAAACACCTTAGTAGATTTAATTAAGTGAATATCTTTAGCTCTTAATGGATAATCTCACTTATCATCCGTTGAGAGAGTAGCTTATAATTAAATAAGTCTTTTGTAACACATTCCTGTGTAATGTAATGTCTTAGAGAATTAGAAGTTCTAGGATGTTCTAAGTCATGTTGACTACAAGAATGATATGTAAAATAGGTTGGCTAATTGTATATATTAGATGTCTTGTAATTTTACATAAGTAAAATTGAGTCAACTGCTATGGGAATACTTTCAACGGATGTCTCTACAAGGCTTCGACGGATGATTCAATAGAGCTTCGACGAATGATCCAACAGAGTCTCGACGAATGTCAAATTCAAATAGGAGTTGATAGTGACTTGACAGTCACATGGGTTGATTATACACAAAAGGAATGTGGCAGCCTGTGATCAGGATTATGAAGATCAAAAAGCATTTACATCTTCATGCTAACTTGAAGAAATACAAAGATGCTGGATGGAGAAATGAAGAAGCATGTGATTAGACTTGAATAGTTTTATTTTATTAGTTTGTCTTTTTCACATGTAACTTGGTGATTATAAACCAAGAGTAGAAAGTAGAAAATATATTAATCGGAAGAACTGAGAAATAGATAAGGCACAATCTGTTAAGAATTTCTAAGTTCTCTCTATAGTAAATTTACTTGTAAGTAGCTGGGTGCATTCTTGCATCACAGAGATCTTCTAGATTTATATATATCTCTGGTGGAAACAACAATCCACTAGAAAGTTTTTAAACATCCTTGTTTATTTACTTTGTGTTTTGAATACTTGAATATTTCTAATCCGCACTTAGCATAATCATACACAATTATATTATATTTGTAAGAAGTTTGAAAAAGGTTTAAAAGAAACCTAGAATTACATTTAACCCCCCCTTCTATAATTCAACTTGTTAGATTGTTTGGGAATAACATATGTGCAATTTGACCCATTGATGTTAATCATTATGTAGCATTAATTGTAATTTATGAGTTTTTAACAAATAAAAAAATGCATAGGATATTGTGTTTATAGTATGTTTTTAAACATTGTTTTCTATGAACTACAAGATCAAAATCCCATTGTTTTAATGTTTTCGCTAACTATTTTTTAATCGTGATTTACTTGCTCCTGTTTAGCATATCTATTATTTTGTATTACTAAACTTATTAGAGTAACTTTTGTTGATAACCAGTAAGAATTAGTTTATGATACGATCAAATTTTTTTTCTTGAAACTATGTTGAATTGATTAATTTCTTTTTGATTGCATTTGTGATATATTAAGCTTATAAATTTACCGAATTTTACCAAATTTAAATTTGAGGCTCTTGATATTACGGGAAAATATTATTTATCATGGATATTGGATATCGAAATCCATTTAGTCGTACAAGATCTTGGAGATACAATCAAAGAGGGGAATAAGGAATCTGAATCAAATCGCGCAAATGCTATGATCTTTTTACGACACCATCTCCATGAAGGACTTAAAACTGAATATCTTACAGTTAAAAATCCACTTGAGTTGTGGAAAAATTTAATAGATAGATATGATCACCAAAAGACTGTGATTCTTCCAAAAGCTCGCTATGATTGGATGTATTTGTTAGGCATAAAGCATGCGCTAATAATTCACGCAAGTATACGCGTTCACAAGTAATATAGAATGATTTCTAATTCATTCCCACAGAGACTCTGATTAATTATATTTAATTAACACTTACTCACCAATGTATGGTTATTCTTCAATGTCAAGACAATAACAATTAAGGTTGATTAACTAATTTTAACTATGAGAATTAAACACTTAAATTATCAATATTAAACACACATGAGACCATAACTTCATTACTACATCATTCAATAGTTATTGTTATTACCCTTAGCACGTAATGGTGATGATATTAATCGAACAACACGAAACTGATAAACGCCAACTTTTGTTGTACGAATACCATTCTACCAAACATCCACAATTAAAATAGAAGTTGAATAGACATCAATTATGTTGAGACCCTATATGTCTACAGAATTTGACAACATAACGATTTAAGTGCAAGTTATTCATTATGATTACACGGGACAAGTAAAACGGTTAGAGTTACCCACTAATCATGAATACAATACATGAACCTATGCTAGCATGGCAAGTTCTAAATCTCAAGATTCACTGTCGCTTCACAAGAGATTAACAGGGTATATTATATGTTCGCGACGCACATAAGACGAATAAGCACAGCCTATGCTAGATATCATACAATCATCACATACCAAGGTATTAAACAATTAACTAAAGAAATCCATAGTAAATCCGCTATGATCCCATGATCACGATTAGCCCATAATAGAACTCATCATCACCATGGGTTCATATGAAAACATGATAATAACACAACGATATAAACTAATAAAAATACTTAATAAATAACAGAGTACGTCACAAGAGTATTAAGGTTCAAAGAGTAAAGAAAACTAGCATCCACTGTTACAACAAATTAAAAGAATCACAAGATAAACGTATGCTTCCTCTTCTTCGTTGTTGCATGCTAAAATGGTCTTCTTGATCTTCTCTTCTTATTACTTGTTGCTTCTCTACTTCTTCTTCTTAAAAAACGTCTCCTTAATAGGTTTATATAAGAGTCCACAAGAAACAGCATTAACAAAATCCTAATAGAACTTCAATTAGAAATTCCAGAATCTGAAATTCCGACCCCAGGCGGCCGCCTCCAATCTCCACGCGGGCGCCTGCTATCAGGCGGTCGCCTGCTCCTTCCAGGTGGGCGCCTGCATGCCTTTTGGAAAATTCTCAAGTTTGCTTCTGATTTTGCTGAATTCTTCGCACAACTCCCCGAGACTGGTTCCAAGTACTTCCCTAGGCTTAATTCGATGAAATTCTCCTGTTCAAGCAAGTTATACCCTGAAATGCAACTCGAAAATGCGTTAAATAAACAAAATACTCGAGTGCAAGACACCAATTCAAGCCATTATGAAATGCTCTAAGTGGTATAAAATGCCACTTATCACACCCCCAAACTTAAATCGATGTTTTTCCTCAAGCAGAACAGACTCAAACTTAGAATAAAATATGCATGAATGCAAACTATATGAAATACAGCGATCCCCATCGTGATGACTAAACCAACCAACACATGACATATCAACAAATGCAATTAGGCGACTAAAGATCAATCAAACCACGCAAGCTAACATACAACTAGAAGCGTGGCGTGTGCGAATGCTTAACAGATATGCTTCGAAACTAGATCAATCATCATAACTCAATTATCCTCAAGACAATCACAAAATTATACGAAAAATATATTCTAGGCACAAAATGACTTATAACACTACAAGATTATTGGAGTTTATTACGGAACCATGCTTTTATTCAACACATAAACAAATGCTTATTTGATCGTGCAATGAGTGAGGTCCACAAAAGACTTATGCAATGGTATCCATTTAGCGAGCGTTAGGTTAGCGGATCCCAGACAATAAAAGCCTTAGGTCA
The DNA here is from genome assembly GCF_009905375.1 of Apium graveolens. NCBI lineage: Eukaryota > Viridiplantae > Streptophyta > Magnoliopsida > Apiales > Apiaceae > Apium > Apium graveolens. Next base: position 83,820,073 of record NC_133653.1, on the reverse strand, counting down.
CTAGTCACAAAGTCCCCTAAGAACTTAATAACTCGAATACCAAAGAGCTCACTCGCGATCAATTGTGCATTAAACCATATTTTTTTTCTTTTTCTTTTCTTTTTTTTCAATTTCTGAGCAAGTGCGTTTCACTTTATCTTGCTCAGCCCTAGACTACTCGTACATAATACGAGCCGACTACTAGCCATTTGACGCCTAGCCACAACTAGCGATGAATTCCAATTTTTACTCCAATTTTTTTTCCTTTTATGCCTTTTATCATTAAGAGCCTATCATACATTATAAGTATAAGCAATAGATTAACCTCAAAAACCATCAAACCATGACAACAATCTAGCCCTTAAGCATACTCTAAGACTTAGTGAAATTATAAGAGTTCCTAGCATGCATGCCAACCTAATAAGATTCAAATCACTTTAACGCTATCACTACACTCGCATCAACATCTCATATCAATCGATAAAGCAACACAAAAGGGATCATGGAATATGCATGAGCTATATGACATGATAAATAAAGCTATAAAATAATAATAAAAAACTATATGGCAAAAAATATGGAACTATATGTGCTAAACTATCATGAAAATACAACTACATGACACACACACAAAAATATGTTCCTTAACTACCACCCCCAAACTTAGAATCTTCACTGTCCCCAGTGAAGGTAATAGAAAGGAACACAGGGTATACCTACTCAGAAGAATCATCATCATCATCACCCTCAGAGGGTGGAGTGTTAGGAGGTGGATAAGCAGAATCCTCGCCAAAAATGGGCCACTTGATGTCAGCTCCAAGGCCTCTAAATGTAGTAACAAGCGCTAGGGTGAGCTCCTGCGCAAACCTACTTTGCGACTCATACATCGCATCCATCCTCCTGGAAAGTCTCCTGTACTGGACATTAGCCAATCCCGGACCATATCCTCCCTGGCCTCTGGAAGAACCTACCTCTCCCTGAACCTGACTGGGCCTAGCCATAGTAGAACCAGCTGCTGGACGTCCTCCTGGGAGGTGATATCCCAAACCATGTGGCTCGGGATCTCCACCCCTCCATTCTTGCATCGTATTCATCGTCGCTGAATCAATAGGAGCTGCCGGCATCTGCAGCTGCTCATAAGAAGGCCACTGGACTCCAACTGCCTTGCTCAGCTTTGTGACAATAGAGGCATACGGGATATCGTACTGTGACTTCCCCCTCAAAAACTTTAAAATCCCTTGGTAGATGAACTCACCAAGGTCCACATAATACTCCTCATTCAGAATCCCCCACAACAACCTAGCTCTCTCAACTGTAACCTCATGTGCATGCGAAGAAGGAAGAATATTAGCACAAATAAATGCATTTCATGCATGAGCATACCTGTTCATGGCGACATCAGGGAAACTACGATAATCGTTAGATCCCCTCTTAAACTTCCACACCGTGCCCGGCTGACAGAGAGTAGCAATAATCAAATCTGAATCAAAATCCTCAGGGGCCTTTTCGTTCCAATTCTCCTCCTGGGGTTTCCTTAGTCGCTGCCCAATAACACGGTGAATTGTCTCGGGCTGGTAATCAACAGTAATCCCACGAACAACAGAAAACCCTTTCTTGTCGGCCTTGCCATTCGCATAGAACTCACAAACAACACTCATCGGGACCGCCTCAGGTGACTCGCCGAAAGTAATCCACCCCTTCTCGGCAATCATCGGCAACAACTCACCATCCCTCCCCGATGACAAGAACCCCCTCTCCTACATAATTGACTTAGTCAGAAGCTTAGCATACTCCTCCTCAGCAGCCCTATCCAACAATCTGGGCCTCGCAGCAGTGTTCCTCGATGAATCAGTTGCAGTCGGGTTGGTGCTTCTGCTACCCATAGTTCTTGATCTCTTTGGAGCCGTGGAAACTGAGAATTAGGGCTTGCGGGTTTGTGTTTTGTATATAGGAAAGGGTTTGAGAGTTGAAAGTATAATGGATGTGTATGTATGAGGCTTTATGTATATATAGGGTAGGCTTAGGGTTAGAAATTGATTAGGAGTGGGATATTGGCTAATTTGTAGGGAGATTTCATGGGTAATGGGGTAATGACGCTGTGGTTATTTTTTTATAGGCTGAAACAAAATTTTCAAAACTCAGGTCCGCAGACGGTCACCTGGTACTAGCAGGCGGGCGCCTGCTAGCACGCGGCTGCCTGGTCCTAGCAGGCGGGTGCCTGCAAGGTCCCTGGAATTTTTTTTTCTACGAATCATTTTTCTGATTTTTTTGGGTTTTTAGATAGAGTACTAAATTCTAAGGGTTCCTATGGTCTCATACCTTGGGTTGCCTCCCAAGAAGCGCTTCTTTTACGTCATTAGCTTGACGTAGAGTAGTACGATCACGTTGACAATAAAATGGCACTGACCACTTCACGGTTTGCTGTATCCCCATAATAGTGCTTCAATCTCTGACCATTTACATTGAATGCTTGGCCCGGATCGTTCTAAAAAATCTCCACTGCTCCATGTGGAAACACAGTTTTGACAATAAATGGTCCAGACCACCTTGATTTCAACTTCCCAGGAAAAATTCGAAAACGAGAGTTGAATAGAAGAACTTGTTGCCCCGGCACGAATGACTTACGAGACAGCTTCCTGTCATGCCACCTTTTTACTTTTTCCTTGTACATTTTATTGTTTTCGTACGCTTGAAGTCGAAATTCATTAAGTTCATTTAACTGAAGCATTCGTTTCTTCCCAGCTGTATCTAGATCAAGGTTTAACTTCTTCAATGCCCAATAAGCCTTATGCTCAAGCTCCGTAGGTAAATGACATCCCTTACCATAGACAAGTTGAAACGGGGACATCCTAAGTGGAGTCATGTATGCCGTTCTATAAGCCCAAACAGCTTCTTCGATCTTTAAAGACCAATCTTTCCTTGATGGACAAACGACTTTCTCTAGAATGCGCTTGATCTCTCTATTAGACACTTCAGCTTGACCATTAGTTTGCGGATGATAGGTAGTAGCAATGCGATGATTCACATTGTAGCGTTGCATCATAGAAGTGAACTTACGATTGCAAAAATGTGACCCTTCATCACTTATGATAACTCGTGGCGTTCCAAACCTTGTGAATATCTGCTTATGAAGAAAACTCAACACTACCTTTGCATCATTAGTTGGTAGAGCCTTGACTTTTACCCATTTCGAGACATATTCGACTGCCAGCAAGATGTACTGATTATTGAAGGACGAGATAAATGGTCCCATGAAATCGATGCCCCAAACATCGAAGACCTTAACTTCAAGCATCACATTTAAAGGCATCTCGTCCTTTCTGGTAAGATTACCAACTCTTTGGAAACGATCACACCTTAAAACAGACTGATGTGCATCCTTAAACAATGTAGGCCGGAAAAAACCTGCTTGAAGAATACGAGCTGTTGTCTTTTCACCACCATAATGTCCACCATAAACTGTGGAATGACAGTCTCGTAATATCCCCTCCGTCTCACATAATGGGATACATGTCCTGATGATCTGGCAGCTCCTTGTCTAAACAAATATGGTTCATCCCACATGTACCACTTCACCTCATGCAGAAACTTCTTCTTTTGAGCCGCATTCATATTAGGAGGCATTATATTGCTAACAAAATAGTTCACAATGTCTGCGAACCATGGCTCTTCCTCTTGAATTGCGAACAACTGCTCATCCGGAGAAGATTCGTTGATCAATGTCTTATCATGTAAAGTAGAATTGGGATTCTCCAATCTAGAGAGATGGTCAGCTACTTGATTTTCAGTACCTTTTCGATCCTTGATCTCTGGCTCAAATTCCTGTAGCAAGAGCACCCAACGAATAAGTCTAGGCTTCGAATCCTTCTTTGAGACCAGATAGCGGATGGCCGTGTGATCAGTGAACAATGTCACCTTTGTCCCAAGTAGATAAAATCGAAATTTTTGAAACCAAAAACTATAGCCAAGAGCTCCTTCTCAGTAGTGGTATAGTTCAGTTGAGCTCCATTTAGTGTCTTACTAGCATAGTAGACCACATGAAAGATATTAGACTTTCGCTACCCAAGAAATGCTCCCACAACATAATCACTTACATCGCACATCATCTCAAAAGGTTTTCTCCAATCAGGAGTCGTAATAACTGGTAAAGTGATTAAACTCTTCTTGAGAGTCTCGAATGCTGCCAAGCATTCATCATCAAATTTTAAAGGCACATCTTTCTCAAGCAAGTTACACAACGGCTTAGATATCTTCGAGAAGTCCTTGATGAAACGCCGATAAAAACCCGCATGACCAAGAAAACTACGGATTTGTCTCACAAAAATAGGTGGCGTAAGATTTTCAATGACTCCCACCTTGAATTTATCCACCTCAAGACCCTTACTAGAGACCTTATGCCCAAGAATGATGCCTTGTTACACCATGAAATGATATTTTTCCCAATTGAGCACCAAATTAGTTTCCACACACCTTTTGAGCACCGCACGGAGATTATTCAAGCATTCATCAAACGAATGTCCAAGACAAAGAAGTCGTCCATGAACACTTCAACATTATTTCCAATTATATCAGAGAATATAGCCATCATGCATCTCTGAAAAGTGGCAGGTGAACCACATAAGCCAAAAGAAACTCTGTAAAAAGCAAACATTCCGAACGGACAAGTGAAAGTAGTCTTCTCTTGATCTTCTGGTGCAATGCATATCTGATTGTAGCCCGAATAGCCATCCAGAAGATAATAATATTCGTGACTAGCCAACCTATCAAGCATCTAATCAATGAATGGAAGAGGAAAGTGATCCTTCCTCGTGGCTTTATTCAACTTTCTGTAGTCCATGCATACCCTCCATCCTATGACTGTTCGAGTGGGGATGAGCTCGTTCTTCTCATTTGCTACCACAGTAATACCTCCTTTCTTAGGTACACATTGCATGGGGCTCACCCAAGAACTGTCAGAAATAGGATATATAATTCCTGCATCCAACCACTTTAGAATTTTTTTCTTCACCACTTCTTTAATGATAGGATTAAGCCTTCGCTGTTGCTCAACAGTCGGCTTGCTACCTTCTTCTAGCAGAATTTTATGCATGCAGTACGAAGGGCTGATCCCTTTTATATCTGCTATTATCCATCGGATGGCCAATTTGAATTCTCTCAGAATCCTCAAGAGCTTGTCCTCATCACTACCTGAAAGGTCAGCTGAAATAATAACAGGAAAAGTAGATACTTTACCTAAAAAGCATACCTCAAGTGTTCAGGCAGTGGTTTAAGCTCCAAAGTAGGTGTTTCCTCAATCGATGGTTTGAGCTTTCCCTCAGCATTCTTGAGATTGATATTACCATGAGATTCAAATGGCATGTCTAGCTTTCGTTTCCAAGGAGAAGCATTTAGATATTGTAACTGCTCATTGCCTTCCTCATCATCACTGTCAAATTCCCCCAATAAGGCTTTTTCTAAGGCATCAGACCTTAGCACATGATCAAGTTCTGAAGTAACTGTAGAATTGACCAAATCTACCTTGAAGCACTCCTCATCTTCCATAGGGAATTTCATTACATTGAACACATTGAAAGTCACATCTTGATCTTGCACCCTCATAGTAAGTGTCCCTTTTTGCACATCTATCAAGGTATGACCTGTAGCCAAGAAAGGTCTTCCCAAGATTATGGGAATCTTCTTACCTTCCTCGAAATCCAGAATGACAAAATTTGCAGGTTAGATGAGCTTGTCCACCATTAATAGCACGTCCTCCATGATGCATCGTGGGTAAGTGATCGAACGATCATCCAATTATAGAGACATATGTGTGGGCTTCGGATCAGGAAAATTCAGCTTTTTGAAGATAGACAACGGCATTAGATTGATGCTTGCTCCCAAATCGCAAAGGCACTTGTCGAATGACAACTTGCCAATGGTGCAAGGAATGGTGAAGCTACCTGGATCCTTAAGCTTTGGAGGTAACTTTTGATGCAGTACGACACTGCACTCTTCTGTTAGAGCAACGGTATCTAGATCGTCCAGTTTCACCTTTCTTGAAAGAATACCTTTCATGAATTTCGCATAACTAGGCATTTGCTCCAGAGCCTCAGCGAAAGGTATGTTGATGTGAAGTTTCTTGAACACCTCCAGAAACTTACCAAATTGCTTGTCCAGCTTTTGTTTTTGCAATCTCTTAGGAAAAGGTGGTGGAGGATAGAGCTGTTTCTCCCCTGTATTACCCTCAGGCAGAGTGTGTTCAACAATAGTCTTCCTTGATTCCCTCTCTTTCTCCTTTTGCTCTTCTTCTTCATCAACAACTTCAACTTCTACATCTTTTGCTTTTTCAGCATCAGCAACTTTACTAGACCTTAAAGTGATAGCCTTGACTTGCTCCTTAGCTTCCTTCCTAACTGGCACTTCAGTATCGCTAGGAAGTGTGTCAGGTTGATGATTGAGCAAGGCATTGGCTATTTGCCCAATTTGATTTTCCAAGGTCTTGATAGAAACAACTTGACTTTTGCACAACATCTTTAGTTCCTCAAAATCAGCACTAGAAGGTGGAGCAGCACCTCCTTGTTGAGGATATGTTTGCCTTTGAGCATATTGTTGAGGTTGCTGAAATCCAGGTGTGATAGGTCACACACACACTGTAGAGGGGGTGAATACAGTGTATAATACAATCAAATCGAACTTTAATATATTAAGTAACAGAAAACAAACTTTATTGAAACAATAAACTCTGTTACAGTATGGAACTGTTACCTCTCAGTGATGAACAAATATCATGAGAGCTGCTAGGGTTACAATGAATAATCTTCTCGAATATATGATAACACTTATAGTGTAAACCCTATGTCTGTGTTTATATACTACACAGTTACAAGATAATCGCTAATTGATATGGAATATAATTCTGCTTCCTAAAATATATCAATCAGATATCTTTTCTTCCAAGTATTCCATTCTTCACGGAATTCCTTCTTCATGCATATCTCTTCTTATGTTTATCTCGATCTACTTTCCTTTAATCAGCTACTGTCCTTCTCTAATCATCCTTCAGCACTTAAGTTCTGATATCTAACTTCTGATAATTATCTCCTGATAATATAAGTATTGATATCCTTAAGTCCTGACTTCCAATATAAGTACTGATCAACAGTTAAGTACTGATTTGTCCTGTTAAGTAAGATCTGAAATCTAAACATAAATTATATTAGCCATGACATTATCAAATATATCTAACAATCTCCCCCAACTTGTAAATTAGCATAATATACAAGTTTAACAGATATTTGATGATGTCAAAAACATTAAGTACAAATGCATGAGAATTAGACTAGATAACTACAACTTACAGTCCTTAAAGCTTTACCAATATTCAACTTCTGATAACAACTTCAGTCTGTACAAATATCAGAACTTAAGCAGTTGTAGAACTTTGACTTGGCTTCATCATCTGATCTCTCTGATGTCAGGAGTTGTTCTGAGATAGTTCTTCAACAAACATTTCTCAGCATATCTGAGTTCATCAATCATTCTCCTTTTGGCATCTTTAAGCTCTGCAGTATCTTCACCAGTTTGAAAGATTGCAGCTCTGAGATCATTGATATTTGCTTTTCTCAACTCCTGATCTAGTCTTATGACATAAGCTTTGTCAGACTCCAGATTGAATTCAAGTCCCTTAATACCAAGATATGTTCTGATTTGTGCAGTATTAGGCTTCATATCAACAATATCACCATTGTGATCTCTGTACTTTGGAACATATGTGTTGTCAGACTTAACAGAATAAAGCCTTTTCTGTCTCTGAATCTGTTCTTTTAAGTAGTTTGCAGCAGTTTCTGTTATTCTGTCATTCACTTGAAGTAAGAAAAGTACATGCTCCAATTCTTCAAAATACTTCAATGGAATGGCATTTTGTCTTATATGATAAACCCTACCATCTGTCATGAAATACAACATGATGTATTCTTTCAAGTAGGTATGGTAAACCATCTGTACAGATTTCAGTTGATTCAATCTCTCAGGAGTTGCTCCAATACCTGGTTCACTCAAGGAAGTTGGATCATTGGTAGTGTTGTGTACTCTTCTTTCATCAGCACTTCCCAATCCAGTTTTATCTCTTGCTTCCTTTCCAGTAACTACTCTTGCTTCAAAACCACTTGCAGTAGTCTTCAAAGGTTGAGTCTATTTTGCTTTAGTGAATCCTGGTAGGAGTGTCTTTGATCTATCTTCTGATATCAAGTTAACTTGAGCTATGTCAGAGGTTACTTGCTTCTTCTGAATATCAGAACTTATAATTTCTTGACTCTGAACAACTTGAGCCATGTCAGAGGTTGTTTTAAGAACTTTTCTTGAAGTCAGAGCAAGATCATCCTTTTCATCAGTAATTTCTTCATCCTCAGGAGGTACATAAACCTTGATAGGTTCACCAACCTTTTCTTTACCCTTGGATCTTGGATCTATCTGTGGTTGTGATCTAGCCAATGTTGCTTCAGTATGTGTCCTTTCTTTGATCACAATGCCTTTGAGTTTTGGAAGTGACTTTTTACCAGAAGCTTCAGATTTAGATGTGACTTTCTCTGATTTAAGTCTGGCTTCTTCTTCCTTTAAACTTTCCAAGTCCATTCCTGGATTTTCCTGAAGAAATAACTGTCTTGACATTTCCTCATCAAGATCTAAAAGTTCATCAGAACTTAGCCTTTTACCAGTAGCAGAACTTATTCTCTTCCCAGTATCAGAACTTGTCATGTGACTAGCTTGTCTTGATGTGAATCCTCTACCTTGACTATGACCTCTACCCATTCCAGAGCTTCCTTGATCATCTTTTTCATTATCCTTTCCTGTCAGTGTCTTGCCAGTCTTGCATTTGGACTTAATCACTTTCTCCCCCTTTTTGGCATCAGCAGGTAGTAGAAGAGAGATAAGCAATTCCACTGAGGATTGGATTTCAGTTAGTTGTGATTGCTGAGAAGCTTGATTTTTCAGAATTTCATCAATCTGAGCTTGTTGATGATCTTGAGTCTTCTCAATATAAGCAATCCTGTCAATGGTAGGTTGGAAGAAATTTTTCTTATCAATTTTCCAAACTTGTTCCTGTTTGATAAAGTTCTCCTGAATCTTGTGTAACTCTGCATGAGTAGTTGAATGAAGACCTTGTAGATGTTTAGTACTCAATGCAGTGACTCTAAGCTGGGTTTTAAAATCATTAGAATTTAACATTTCATCAGCTTTAGTCAAGTGCTCAGCAAGATGCTTTTCAGTTGGAACACATGAAACTGAGTTCCATTCCTAAGTCCACTCCTGACCTGCAGGAGTTTCATTCCAAGGTACTGGTGCTTCCCCGGTAACAAAATTCTTAACCAGTTCAGACTTAGGAAGAGTCTGTTGAGGAGTATGTCCTGAAGGACCTGCTTCATCAGCATCTACAGTTCGAGCAGCATCACCAGCATTTACAGCATCAGAACTTAAAGAATCAGTATCTTCTGATAAGACAACAGTGTGAGTAGCAATGGAGGCTTCAGCATCCTCTAATTACTGATCTTGTTCTAAGTTCTGATCAACAGCCATATCCTGATGCTCACCTAAATTCTGATCATCAGCATCTTGATGCAGAGAAGGTGTTATTGATAACTCTGGAGTTTGAACAGCATCAGTAACAGGTGTTGTGGAAGGATTATTTGCTGTTGGAGCTTCTAAGAGAATTACTACAGGCACAACCAAGTTTTGAACATCAATATCAGCACTTGTGCCTGGATCAACAGAAGACACAGAAGGTGTGTTAGCCTTTTCAGAAACAGCTTCCTGAGATGGAGTTGATGGAGAAGAAGTGACTGGAGCAAATTCCTTGTCTTGTGAGATCAGAGATTCCTGATCCCCTTCCTTAGCTGCTTCCTCTTCATCATCTGAAACTGGCCTTTTTGCCCTCTGTTTCTTGTATCTCTTTGTTGATTTGGATTCCTTGGGAGTTTCAGGAACTGTCATTCTTCTAAGCCATTTGAGAAGCCTAGATCCCCCAATTCCAGAATCCTTCTGAGAAGTCACTTTCTCAGCTTCACCTACAACAGGTTCTGAAGAAGGAACCTGTTCCTCAGTATCAGATTCATCTCTCAGTACAGTCCTCCTCCTCTTTTGAGGTGTTTGAGGAATAGTTTTTGTCCTCTTTGGCTTGGAGGATGAGGGTTGAACAGTCTGTGAAGTAGAGAGATAGGATTTGAGATAAGTCCTGAGGGTAGGTTAAGTAGTATGAGTGGTAGGTGCTGAGGATGATGGTTTTTGGGTGTTTGTGGTTGGTTGGACATCAGAGTAAACAGATCTATAAGTATCAGGATCAGCATTTACTAGGATCTGTTTTACAGACTGAGGAATCTGAAATGGTCTAACCACTATTTTCTTAGTATCAGCATTTACCAGATCATTAAAGTATCGTTTTGCAACTCTAAAAGGTGGGGTTGAGGAACTGACTAATTGAGGTTCATCAGTACAAAAAGTATATATAAGTTGACAGAATCTAGCAAAATAGACAACATTTCTATCCTCTGTCATCCTATCCCCAATAAAACCAATTATTCCAGTTGCAAAATTAAAATGAGTTTGATGGATAATAGCATACCCTATGTGCTGACTCAGAATTGGGATAGCATCAAAATTCGAACATTTGTTCCCAAAAGCTTTGGTGATGCAGTCAAAGAAGAAACTCCATTCTCTTCTGATATTAGCCCTTTTTAACTGCCCAAGCTTTGCCAAACTCTTTTCATATCCCAAATCAGCCATTAACTCCTGAAGTGCTGATTCCTCTGGAGTTGAAAAAGTATAATTTTCTGGGAGATGTAGAGCTTTGCATATTGTAACAGGAGTGACTGCATAAGATGAATCACCCACTTCAAAAACAATACTGGGAGTGCCATGTTTACCACCATCATCAAAGTGCCCAGTCCGCCAAAATGTCAGAACTTGTTGACTCGAAAAGACTTCAGGCTGAGTTAATCCATACCCAATCTCACTGTGTGCAAGAAGATCTTACACAAAATTCAATTCAGATGGAGCTTCAGCATGATCAAGAATTGCAGCATAGTTGTTTGGAACAAACTTAGCTCCATCAATGATTAAATCCTTAGGTGCCATGTGAAAAATTGAGATTCAAAAGTGCCTGTTAGGTGTTTGATAAGATGTCTGTATGAAAAACCAACGTGAGAAGAAAGAGAGTAAAAGTAAGTAAAGAGAAAAAATACGAAGAAAATAAAAGATTAAAGAAATCCTCTCTCTGTTGTACTTATACTCTGAACAAAAATGTTACCGTTGGACACCTGTCAGACATGCAGTAATAACGGATAGTTACTGGGCTCGAGAAAACAGGAATCATTACTTACCCAGTTGCCTGTTTTCAAGGAAAAACCGTTCCACTTACCCAGATATTCCATTAATCAAGGTGAAACAGTTTTAATTCAAAATTGAAACCGTTCCCATTGAGTTAATTATTTTTCACTGCATCATTAATATTCTGAAAGTAAATCACGTAAAAATGACCAAGATAAATGAGATGAGTAAGTGCTGATAAAAAAAATCAGAACTTAAATTAAAACAGAATTTATATGGTCATCAGAATATTAATCAGGATTTATCAATGCATTACCAAATATCTTAGAGACAAAATCTTGAAGCAAAAACAAATTTCATTAATATATCAAGAGAATACATTTATGAAATGGAAATTACATCAGTACTTATACAAGATTTCCCTAAGCTACTAAACCTAACATCAACAGCTTTAGTCCTAGCTAAGAAGCCTGACAAAGCTGATGATGAAGAAAAACAGGAAGAAGACAAGATTAAATCATTTCTTCTTCTTCCTACTCTTGACAAACAGAATGGCGAGTCTGATGATTCGCTCTTGCTGGCGGAGAGCTGCCAGTCTTTCCTCCTCCAATCGCTCCAGATGGCGATGGTAATCCATATAGAAGAATAGGAGGTGGGTCAGTACCTCCTGTGGGACAGAGTCCCATATCTCCTCAGGAATGGCTGTGACATGCCATTCCTGCTGCCAATCAGCACAGCTTAGCTCCATATTGAAGTTTTGGTAGTTCAAAAACATGTTGAATCTGACCATTGTGTTTTTGAAAGAAAAAGTATGAAGGTAAGTGTGTGAGAAAGAATTTGATGGGAAGGCTGATGTGAAGTGGCTGCTTATATAGGCAAGAGAATGCTAGGAGACATAAAAGTATTTAATGCTGACAGGTAGAATTAATTCTACCTCGTCTCCCTAGACTTTGAAAAAGAATATCATTCATTGGAAAGAGGAAACATGGTGTAAAGCGCACAAGAAACAAGTAACAGTGGACTGTTCAAGTACGAATACCATTAATCCTAATCATAGTGACTATTAATCTTCCACTTCAACATATTCAAGTATTAACTGAGACTGTTATCAAATTTTATTCACAGATAAGTCAAGTAAAACATTAGACTGTAATATCAGAACTTAGACTTATATCAGAACTTAACAGTCATCAGTACATAATTTCTTAACTCGAAAAAGGAATGCCTATTTTAGTAAGTCCTCATATAAGGTCTGAGTTATACTCTTCAGAACTTAATCATCATAATATGCAACCAGAGCTTGTCCTCAGAGTTTGTGCAAAATGACACAATGACTGTTTATCTAAAATAACATAGACCTCCACAGAAATTTTCATCATTCAGATGGAGTGATTAGTGTGTGCATTAAGCTAAATAACAGACAAAGAGTAAAGTCTGATTCACTTCAGTACATCTTAGAAATAAGGCATAACTAAAATTTTGCTAAAGAGCTGTCATTGTCCTGAAACCTACTGATGAATGAGTTCATGCTTGAGTCCACCTCAACTGTTTTGTGCTAATTTTATGCATCTTTTGAAATTCTATTTTGCAGTGGCTTCTCAGTGTAAGTGAGTCACGACTGCTTATCAGAATTTATGCTATTATCAGAGTATTTCTCCAGTAATCATAGAGTGTGAAAAGTCACCAAGAAAATATTTTGCTTTTCTAATGCATATTTACTTAATACCAGCAATGCACTTGGGTCGTCCCTTCCACAGTTTTACTCTAGATCTCAAAGGAGTACCTGATTTTATTCTTTTATCTTTTTGCTTTTTCTTTTGATAAGTGAGGTTTATCAGCACTTAGTACATTCAGCAGTTTTACTAGTATCAGAACTTAACAGATGAGTAGCATTATTCTAATTTATGACTTAGTAATAAGATAAACAAAGTAAACTCAACTAAGCTCAATTATCAGAATTTGCTAGTGTCATAAGATTTCCACTGAAATAATTACTTCTTACATGGAATCATTTGTTTATTGAAGACTACTAGGTCAGTATCTAGCACAGTTATCCTCATAGGATTGAATAGTTACTTGAACAAACATATCACTTATCAGAGTTTAGAAACATATATCAAACAACAATCAGTACTTAAATGCGTATTTCAATTAATCACAGAATAAACAAAGAGATTACATTCTGTAAATACTGATCATAAAGTCTGATGCATCTGTACAAAACTAGACAGATTTAGAAAAAAGAACCTGAAACCATTCCAAGTTCATTTACCAATCTTGTAAAAGTGGCTTCACATAGTGGTTTTGAGAAGATATCTGATAGTTGTTGATCTGTTGGAACAAAGTGCAATTCCACTGTACCTTCATCCACATGTTCCTTTATGAAGTGGTACCTGATGCTGATGTGCTTTGTCATAGAGTGTTGAACTGGATTACCTGTCATAGCAATAGCACTTTGATTATCACAGTAAATAGGGATTTTGAAATATGTTAACCCATAATCCAGTAACTGATTCTTCATCCAAAGAATCTGTGCACAACAGCTTCCTGCAGCAATATACTCTGCTTCTGCAGTTGATGTAGAAATTGACTTTTATTTCTTGCTAAACCAAGAAACCAATCTGCCTCCAAGAAATTGGCAGCTTCCACTTGTGCTTTTCCTGTCAATTTTGCAACCTGCAAAATCTGCATCTGAGTAACCTATTAGTTTAAAATCTGATTCTCTAGGATACCATAATCCCAGAGCAGCTGTTCCTTTAAGATATCTTAAAGATTCTTTTCACAGCTGTTAAGTGAGGTTCTCTTGGATCTGCTTGAAATCTTGCACAAAGACAGGTAGCATACATGATATCAGGTCTACTAGCAGTTAGATAGAGTAGAGAGCGAATCATACCTCTATAGTCAGTTATATCTACTGATTTACCGATATCCTTATCCAGTTTTGTTGCAGTGGCCATGGGAGTGGATGCACTTGAACAATCTTGCATTCCAAATTTCTTCAGCAAGTTTCTGGTGTACTTGGTTTGACAAATAAAAGTGCCTTCTTCATTCTGCTTGACTTGAAGGCCCAGAAAATAGCTAAGTTCCCCCATCATACTCATCTGATATCTTGACTGCATTAGTTTGGCAAACTTCTTGCAAAGTTTATCATTTGTAGACCCAAAAATGATATCATCAACATAAATCTGGACCATAAGTAAGTCCTTTCCATGGTTGAGGTAGAACAGTGTTTTGTCTATTGTTCCTCTGTTGAATCCACTTTCCAGAAGAAACTGAGCTAAAGTCTCATACCATGCTTTAGGAGCTTCCTTAAGTCCATAAAGTGCTTTATCAAGCCTGTAGACATAATCTGGATGTTTGGAATCTACAAAGCCTGGAGGTTGTTCAACATATACCTCCTCCTCCAATTCTCCATTGAGAAAAGCACTTTTCACATTCATTTGAAAGACCGTAAACTTTTTGTGAGCAGCATAAGCCAAAAATATCCTTATGGCTTCTAACCTAGCAACTGGTGCAAATGTTTCATCATAATCAATTCCCTCCTGTTGAGAATATCCTTTTGCAACCAGCCTTGCCTTATTCCTTGTAATTATGCCATCACTGTCAGTTTTGTTTCTGAATACCCACTTTGTACCAACAACAGATCTATTCTTTGGTCTTGGCACTAGGGTCCAGACTTTGTTTCTTTCAAATTCATTTAACTCTTCCTGCATTGCTTGCACCCAATCAGCATCTTGAAGAGCTTCTTCAACTTTCTTTGGCTCAGTCTGAGAGAGAAAAGAATTGTAGAGACATTCATTTGAAGTACCTGTTCTAGTTCTGACACCTGCATCAGGATTTCCAATTATCAAATCCGGTGTATGTGATTTTGTCCACTTCCTTGCAGATAGAAGGTTTTCTCTAGAACTGGATGCTCCCCCATGATCCATGCTATCTTCATTTTCATTTTCTGATGCTCCCTCTGAAACTATGCTCTCTGAGTTGGAGTCTTCAGTATTTAGATTTTCAGCACTATCAGAACTTGGCTTATCAGAACTTGACGAATCAGAACTTGAAGAGCCAGATGTATGTTCTGATGTTTCTTGAGTTGTGGTAGGATCTTGAGTATGCTCCCCCTGCATAGGTGCATCTTCCCTTGGCGTAGCCACCACAGTTTCAATAACATCAGAGTTTATTCCATCAGAGTTCACAGTATCAGAACTTAGACTGTCAGGATATTCAATATCAGAATTTGAGTCTTCATTTTCAAATCTCAGCTGATCATGGTCAATGAAATCTTCAAGACCAGTAATCTTCTTGTCATCAAAAGAGACATTGATAGATTCCATGACCACTTTTGTCCTCAAATTATAGACTCTGAAGGCTTTTGTGGAAAGTGGATATCCAACAAAGATTCCTTCATCAGCTTTTAGATCAAACTTTGATAGCTGTTCAGGATGAGTCTTGAGAACAAAACACTTGCATCCAAATACATGAAAGTATTTCAGATTTGGCTTCTTTTTCTTCACCATCTCATATGGTGTTTTTCCATGCTTGTTAATGAGTGTTGCATTTTGAGTAAAACAAGCAGTCTGCACAGCTTCAGCCCAGAAATAGGTTGGAAGCTTTGCTTCTTCAAGCATTGTACGTGCAGCTTCAATGAGAATTCTATTCTTCCTTTCAACAACTCCATTTTGTTGTGGAGTTCCAGGAGCATAAAATTCCAGCTTTATTCCATGGTTTTTGCAGAACTCTTCCATTATCAAATTCTTGAACTCAGTGCCATTATCACTCCTTAAAATTTTCACAGAATCTTTGACCATTTTATCCAGATGTTTGACATGATCAATCAAGATAGATGCAGTTTCACTTTTTGTGTGCAAGAAATACACCCATGTGTATCTGGTGAACTCATCCACTATGACCAACGCATACTTCTTCTTTGCAATAGACATGACATTTACTGGACCAAATAGATCAACATGTAGTAGATGATAAGGCTCAAGAATTGATGATTCAGTCTTGCTCTTGAATGAAGATTTTCTTTGTTTGGCCTTCTGACAGGAATCACAAAGACCATCAGGAGCAAATACTGACTTTGGCAGTCCTCTCACAAGATTTTTCTTGACCAGTTCATTTATATTGTTGAAATTTAAATGAGAGAGTTTCTTATGCCAATTCCAGCTTTCTTCAATTGATGCTCTACTCATCAGACAGATTGCAGAACCATCAGTACTTGTTGAAAGCTTAGCTTCATAAATGTTACCACGCCTGAATCCTTTCAGAACAACTTTGCCTTTAGATTTACTCACAATTTCACAGTGTTCTTCAAAGAAATCAACATGATAACCTCTGTCACAGATTTGACTTATACTCAGTAGGTTGTGTTTAAGTCCTGAGACCAGAGCTACTTCTTTAATTATGACATTTCCAAGATTGATATTGCCATATCCCAATGTTTTTCCAATGTTGCCATCTCCATAAGAAATACTTGGGCCAGCTTTCTCCACAAAGTCTGATAGCAGGGCCTTATTTCCGGTCATATGTCCTAAACATCCACTGTCCAGAACTAGAATATTTTTCCTGTTGCCCTGCAATCACAAAGACCACTAATTATTAGTTTTAAGGACCCAGACTTGCTTGGATCCTTTGGCCTTATTAAGTTTGTTAACATTTGCAGCGGATTTAGCATCAGAGTTTATGTTAACATTTTTCTTATCAGAACTTACACTATCAGACTTTGAATCAGAATTTACACTAGAAGGAACAATGGAAACTTTCTTCAAAGAAGGTTTTATTTGATAATAATCATAGTACAAACTATGATATTCCTTACAAGTATAAATGGAATGCCATAAACTACCACAATGAAAACAAGGATTTTGTGGTTTGTATCTAACAGACTGACTCTTAACTCCTGATTTTGAAGGTAAAGAGTTAATATTCTTATTCTTCCTGCAAAAAGAAGCCAGATGGTTAGAACTTCCACAGTTATGACATGTTTTCCTAGGAGCATCAGGAACAGGTTTATAATTATTGCTTTTATTCACACCTTCCTTTCCATTCCTATTTTTCCTAGGTGATTTTACCTTGTTTGCATTCTTAACATCTTTCAGCTTATGCTTAAGCTGCTTCTTTGTCATTAAGCCTATGTTCACTTCAGCTGTCTTTTCCTGTTTTAGTTTGTCAAAAGTTAATTCCTTTGTAACTTCTGATTTCTCATTTTCAGACTTTACAGTTACAAACTTAACAGGTTTTAACTTTGGCTTTTGCTTATCAACAGGCTTAATTTCTTCAGTTCCTTTATCATTCTTATCTTCTCCATAACCTAAGCCCTCTTTCCAGTTTCCACTACTTAGCAAATTTTGAGTTGTTTTGCCAGAGTTAGTCCAAGTCCTGATAATCTCTCTTTCCTTTTCTAACTCAGTTTTTAGAGATTCATTCATTTTTAGCACTTCATCCCTAACATAAAAAGCATCATCTCTATCCTTCTGAGTTTGATGGAACATGACTAACTCTTTTTCTAAGAAATCATTTCTTTTCTTAAATGCAAGATTTTCAGAAGTTAATCTTTCACATGTTAAAGTTTGATCTCTATAACTAACAAACCTGGTTTTAAGATATCTTCTCAACTCATTAATATCATCAGTATGAAAAGCATAAGTAGTCTGAGGTACCTTTGTTTCAGCAGCTTCAGAACTGCTCTCAGCACTTTCTTTATCAGCATTTGCCATCAATGCATAGTTTTCCTCACTTTCAGAGTCTGAGGTGTTTGTCCAGCTTTTCTGCTTTGTGACAAGAGCCTTGCCTTTGTCACCCTTTACCTTCTTGCAATCAGGAGATATGTGGCCTTTCTCACCACAGTTATAGCATTTAACATTGGTGTAATCTCCTCTATCAGACTTTCCTCCTCTGCCTTCAGATCTTCTAAAATTCTTCTTATCAGAACTTATGCCTTTCCTGGAAAACTTCTTTCCCTTCCTGAACTTCCTGTATGCAATCTTTGTGATTCCTTTCACCATAAGAGCACACAGCTTCATCATCTCCTCATCAGCATCAGTCTCAGGCAAGCTTTCAGAATCTGAGTCATCATCACTTTCAGAACTTGATGACTCAGTTTCAGACTTTATGACAAGAGCTTTACCCTTGTCTTTCCTTGAGGAAGCTGCTTTGGGGAATTCTTCTTCAGCCTTAAGAGCAACTGTCCTTGACTTTCCTCCTTTCCTCTTGCTACTTTGTTCCATCTCAAGCTCATGAGTCTTGAGCATTCCATAGATTTTGTCAAGAGTTGTTTCATCAAGATTGTAGTTGTCTCTTATTGTCGTTGCCTTCAAATCCCAGCATTCAGGAAGAGCTAACAGGAACTTAAGGTTTGAATCTTCAAGATCATACTCTTTATCAACCAATGACAAATCATTCATAAGTTTGATAAATCTATCATATAAATCATTCAATGACTCATTAGTCTTTGAGTCAAAGTGTTCATACTCTTGAGTGAGTATTGTCTTCCTATTCTTCTTAATTGTGTCAGTTCCCTGACACCTTATTTCCAGAGCATCCCATATATCCTTAGCAGTCTTGCAGTTGATTACCCTGTTTGACATTACATTATCAATGGCACTATGCAGTAAGTGTCGTACCTTGGCATCCTTAGCAATTGATGCTATATCTTCAGCAGTATAATAACTCTTCTCCTTTGGTACGGTCTTTGCTGCTTCACCTGCAACTGCAACAGCGAGCTTGGATGGTTTGTGAGGCCCTTCCTTGATTCTATCAAGGTATTCTGGATCTGTTGCTTCCAGGAACATGGTCATCCTTACCTTCCATATGGGATATTCTGATGGTCTCAGTATGGGAACCCTGATAGTCTCATACCGACTTTGAATCTGTGGCTTTGGAGGTTCTTCAGTTTTGGTAGGCTTAGTTGGAGTTTCTGTGTCAGACATGATTATGTTTGGATCTTTAACTGTATGTGTGTTAACAGATAAGCTCTGATACCACTTGTTAGGTCACACACACACTGTAGAGGGGGTGAATACAGTATATAATACAATCAAATCAAACTTTAATATATTAAGTAACAGAAAACAAACTTTATTGAAACAATAAACTCTGTTACAGTATGGAACTGTTACCTCTTAGTGATGAACAAATATCACGAGAGCTGCTAGGGTTACAATGAATAATCTTCTCGAATATATGATAACACTTATAGTGTAAACCCTATGTCTGTGTTTATATAATACACAGTTATAAGATAATCGCTAATTGATATGGAATATAATTATGCTTCCTAAAATATATCAATCAGATATCTTTTCTTCCAAGTATTCCATTCTTCACGGAATTCCTTCTTCATGCATATCTCTTCTTATGTTTATCTCGATCTTCTTTCCTTAATCAGCTACTGTCCTTCTCTAATCATCCTTCAGCACTTAAATTCTGATATCTAACTTCTGATAATTATCTCCTGATAATATAAGTACTGATATCCTTAAGTCCTGACTTCCAATATAAGTACTGATCAACAGTTAAGTACTAATTTGTCCTGTTAAGTAAGATCTGAAATCTAAACATAAATTATATTAGCCATGACATTATCAAATATATCTAACAAGGTGGATTAAACTGTTTACTTGTAGCTTGCTGATATGGTTGCTGAACAACATTCTGGTTATTGCTTCAGCTGAAATTGGGATGATTTCTGTTATTAGGATGATAAGTAGCGGGCACAGGCTGCTGCGGTCGTTGGTAATTGTTCATATACTGAACAGATTCATTAACAAGAGAACATTGATCTGTAGCATGAGAGCTTGCACAAAGCTTACAGACAATAGCTATTTGATTGACTCCATAGCTGGTTAAAGAATCGACCTTCATAGACAACGCCTTGAGCAGCGCTGCAATAGCTGTAGCTGCATCGACTTCCAAAATACCTGCTACCTTCCCAGGCATCATCCTTTGAGTTGGGTTTTGATACTCGTTTGCAGCCATGGTTTCAATGAGATTATATACCTCAGTATAGCTCTTGGCCCACAAGGCGCCTCCAGAAGCTGCATCGAGCATGGGCCGAGATTGGACCCCCAAACCATTATAGAAACCAGTGATCACCATCCAGTCAGGCATACCATGATGTGGACACTTTCTCAACGTCTCCTTATAGCGTTCCCAAGCTTCGCACATAGTTTCTCCTAGTTGCTGCGCAAACTGAGTAAGAGCACTTGTCATAGCTACAGTTTTGGCTATTGGATAGAACTTTACCAGAAACTTTTGTGCAAGATCTTGCCAAGTAGTGATGGACCCAGCCGGTAAAGAATGTAACCAGTTGTAACACCCCCAGATCCGGGGTCGGGGATCCGGGTCGTCACGGTCTTTCTTTCCACAATATCACTTCACTTAATTAATAATAAATAACCTTATGCTGTGACCCCACACTAACATACACCACAACCCGTTATAGTCTCAGAGATGAAATTTAAATAAGTACAAGTCTTTGAATCCACAATTTAAAAGTTATTACAACCCGAAATGATTACTTGATAAATTTATAGTTAATTTCCATTATCTGCCACAAGTTATAATTATACATAATTGATTCTCAAAAGTAGATGGTCTGATCTACAATAGATCTACCTCTGCAGCTATAGCAGCTACAACATCAACGGGAAGACGCGGGACGCTTCCCACGCGCTTGCGCTGGGTCTGCTGGAGTCTGGCCATCTTTCCTAACTGTTGTTGTGTGATGAAGAAATAAAGCAAGGGTGAGCAGCAAGCCCACCAAATAATATGTATAATGATTTACAATATATGAGCCTACTCATAATACTCATGAAAGTCTTGGTCAAAAGAAATGAACCAAGTTTGATATCTTAATGCGATGAAGTCGCAAAATATTCAGTATATATACATATATACTTTTCAAAATATTGGAAGTCCTCTTCCATGCATAATATACACAAAGTCCCAGTGTATAACTGTATAAAAAATATCGTTGCAAGGTGATCTCATATATCTAACCTTGTCTCAACGTTTTTCTGAAAATCTTTGTCATTCATAAGACAATTATTAATTAGATATAAGTTTAAAAGATGAGGTTACCAAATACCCCAATATACTTATATCTTTCCCAATACTACTTGAACTACCACCGTTCAAGTTATAATCAGTTTCAAAAGTTCATCACATAGATGAGACTACAAGACAAGATTTGAATAGATTCAATCTTTGAAATATTATTGAATGAAATAAAGTTACGAGATACTTTATTTAGTCTCGATATATATATATCTCTTAAACATTTCCTGGAACCTCTGTTATGTAAAGTATGAACAGAGTTTGAAACATCCAATGAATTTTGGAAAGGAAAAGAATTTTGGCATAAACCCGATATCTCGCTGATCAGGCAAAGATACCAATAAGTAACCTTTTCTACTGTAGATGGATGAATTCCTCACCGGTCATCACCCTGGCCGCATTAGGACCTCGCGCTAGACCGTACCCCGGCCCCTCACGCGTTGATGGACTGCCACCCAGCCACTTACACAATAATAGACCGTACCCCGGCCTGTCGCTTATGCCGACTCAATGAGATGGGCTTACTTCCCGAACGTTGGGCAAGTAATCAATTCATTTACCAAATCTGCAACCTCGTTGCGAATATAAAATACACCACAGAGCCGGATTCCCCAGGTTTTGAGCGAGTATTTAAATCCCCTTTAAAAAGGAAGATCTTAAATATAAAAATGAGTTTTGGGATCCGCTCTGACTTTTAAAAATCATTTTGAAGACTCGAAAACACTTTAAAGAGTGTTTGGAGTAAGGCTGATTTAATGAAGTAAATCAGTCCCCAGAATATTTAGAAAATGACCGAATATTATTATTTAAATAATATTCCCATAAAGAATAATCTTTATAAAAATAATTGAAGTAGAAGTATTAAAATTTATACTTGAAACGAGTATTAAATAACCAAAGATACACTTATATGAAAGTATTATCTTTATTTGAATAATCGAAAATAAGTTTGATTATTAACACCTTATTCTTTAATAGAATAAAGAATATATTTCAGCAAATAATCGGAGTCATAGATCCTCAAATGAATATTCAAATAATATTCATTAAATAATATAAACCGAGTCATAAGCCCTCGAATGAATATTCAAATATTATTCAAATAATAAAATAAAAGGAGTCATAAGTCCTCAGATGAATATTCGAAATAATATTCAATTATAAAATAAAGTTAAAGTTATCGAATAAACCTTATTCGATTAATAGTTTTGAAAACTATAACCATATATATATAAAAATATATATATTATACTCGGGAACATCGACTCCCGGTTTAGAAATATGTTCACCTTTGGGTCCCTATACTAAGGGTATATGCAAATTACCGCTATCCTCTAGCATAGGTATTATCAACTGAATCAACAGATATATATTTCAAGAATATGAAACAGGCATGCATATATACCCTATCACATGCTACAATATATCGCAAGAATTTGCTAAATAACCAATATGCATTTATCGCAAGATCATGCATATACAAATGTATACATCACAACAACAGTATAACGGATAGAATACTTGCCTGAGTGCTCCCGGATAGACTTACGCTTAGAGTGGGTCCGATAACCTATGAACAACAACATAAGTCGGAATTAAACCCCGGTCGCTTAAGAAACTAGACTTTAACCATTTAGAGTCCTAATGTTCGCTTTCGCGCTTAACGGTTTACTTAAGTCGCTCGAGTACTCTCGGCTCCACCATTTTTAATAAATTAACCATTAAGGGTTTTATGGAGATTCTTTCGCGAGTACCTTACCAACTACCTAATCCACCTTACATAATTGTTTCATACTCCAATTAGTCCTTTAAGGTCTTTAACCAAGGTTTCAAAGTAAGGCGAGGGGAAATGTTTCGTTCGCGAAACGCCGTTACTTAAAACGGTCGTTTTTCCTAAATCGTACATCGGAATCAAACGAACTACATATCAAAACGAAGCTCGTAACATGAGCTATCTAAACATGGCAGTGGTCATAATCTAGCAGTGGGTTCTCGGGTCCTAATGTTATGCACAAAAATAGTCCAAAGAAAATCGGACATTACGACGGCTATGTTTACGCGATTTCCCAAAATTTTACCAACCAATTCAACCACCAATCAATCCCAATTCACAACCCAATCAAAACTCCATCCATACTTTATCATAACAGCCCCAACAACTCAACATTAACAATTTATACTATTCTTTATCATGAATTTAAACTACACTTAAGTTCATTAATCAACAACCAAGATTTACAACTCCAAAAACAACCCAAAACCAACTAATCTCTACATACACAACCATCAAGCCTCTCATGAACTATATTACTCATATTATGCTCTTAACATTCAATAACAAATCTTGGTTAAGAGATTATACCTTCCTTGAAGCTTTTAATCCATGAAAGATCCTTGGAATGTCCATGGAAGCCTTAATATATGCTTAAGCTACCTTGACCTTGCAAATAAAATCAAGAATCACAAATTTGTTCTTGAAAGTTACTATTCACCCTAAACTAAAATGATTTGTTTGAGATAGAAAACCTTTGATTCAAGCACTCAAACTACTTGCTCTTCTTAGTTATGAAATATAGGATCCAAAGAAACAAACCTTATAATTTTCCATGGAGTATAGCTTGTGTTTTGAATTTCTAATTCACCATTTTGGTGAAAAATTCGAAATGAAGAAGATGAAAAGGGGGGAGAGAGAAGCTTGCTTTGTTTTCTTGATCTTTGTGCATAAAAAGCTTGGTTGATATCCTTTTGTTTTGTTAATTACCTTTTAACCATGGTAAAATTTGTGTGGCTTGAAATCAACCAACAATACCTTCCCTTTGGTCATGCTTATGTCATCCTCCTATGTCATCTTCCCACACTTGTCATCTTCTTGTTGGTGTGGTGACATCATCATCACTAACCTCTTTGATTAGCTCTTAATTACTTGGCTAATGACCGCTGATCTGTTATACGGTTCACTTAACTTTCGTTCTCGTTTATCGTTTGAGGGATCATACCCGGGATCTTATTACTTGGGTTCCCTTAACCTTTCTCAATACATTATATTCCTTTTATGATCCTCTCTTATAATCCTTGAATTTAAATCCTTTTAATCATGTTACCTTATACTCAATTCTTTCCGTATCTAGTGGATTTTCGGGAAAAATCAAAGTGTTCGGAATTGGATTCTGACGATCTTTACATACACTTATATACCATATAGAGTACTAATAAAATCTCAGAATATCCATAACAGAACCCCTACATAGTGTGGCATGAAAAGTTTTCTCGATCAGCAAAAACACTATTCATAAGGGTTTCAAAATTTCTCAAAAATTGGGGTTATTACAGTCTCCCCTCCTTAAAAGGATTCCGTCCCGGAATCAGATAGAAAACAAATGGGGATACTTTCTTAGCATTACATTTTCTAACTCTCAAGTAAATTTTCCCACATTGTGGTTCTTCCATCAAACTCTGAATAGTTTGATAACCCTTCTCCAAAGCACTTGTTCCCTTTTCACTCTATAACCCTTCCTGGTTGCTCCATATAGGTTACGTCGGGTTACATATCTATGCGCTCATATGCCTCTATTTATCTGGCATCTGAATTTCACTTCCTTAACATTGATACGTGGAATACGTTATGAACTTGTTGCAGGTTCGGGGGTAAGGCTAGCTCATATGCTAACCTCCCAAACGTCTTAATATATCCAAGGGTCCAACAAATTGTAGACTTAGCTTTCCTTTCTTTCCGAACCTCATCAATCCTTTCCAAGGGATACCTATAACATTATAGGTCCCCTATTTCATACTCTTTATCCTTTCGTGTCAAATCAACATACTTATCATGTCCATCTTGGGCTACTACCAGCCGTCCTCTGATTAGATCTATCATACCCTTAGTCCTTTGGACTACTGCGGGTCCGAGCATCTTGCGCTCTACAACTTCATCCTAACATAAGGGAGATCGACATTGTCTTCCTTCAAGGATCTCATAAGGCGACATCTCGATAATGACATATGATCTATTGTCGTAAGATAACTCAATCCGAATTAAATGATCATTCCAAATTCTTTCAAGTCTATTACACAGACTCTTATCATAGCTTCCAATCATTAGAGCTCTTGCTTCTCAATACCCATTCTTTTCCAGTTCGTAATCGCTATCACCTTCCGTTCCTAATATTATACTGGTTATACTTTTGCTCGTTAGCGTTCTATAACCTTTTAATAACCACGCCAACCTTAGTATCACGAACGTGTTCCCATTCCGCATACTACCACCACTTTATTACTCCTTTTTCAGTTGTTTCTATTTTCCAAAATTTGATCAATCAAATAGAAGTAAAGGAATTTGTTGAGAGATCACTAAGATCATGAACACTTGTTATATCGCATAGTTAGTACAGAAGGTGGCCAGCCTTTAGTACTTGACAAGCAATTAAACAATAGATGGTATCCTACTAGGCTTCTATCACACAGATAGATAGTCATTCGGCAATACCTCCCCTTCTGGAAGGGTTGTTCTTCTCAGCTTACATGAAATGAAAAGAAGAGAAAAGAACAAATTTAAGAGAATTGTATATAAAAAAAATATATATACTGCCACAAAATATCTGGCTTGGAACCTACCTCTGAATTATAGAGGTTTGTCATAGGAGAACAAAACATAAACGTATTTATATCAGCATCAAGTATTATAGCATCGTATTTCCCATGCCTAAATATTTCTATTCCGTCCATCATTCTATGGACCCATGCTCTTCCTCGAGTTTAAACACAATCACCTTTGAAACTCCCTCGACATCGAAAATCGAATCTGGGATCTCATTCTATACATCATCGCTACTAGAATTCTATGCTTGCACCGCAACCTTCCTCGTATAATAATACGACTCTCTATTGATAAGAAAGAATAATAATTCACTAGGTAGATACTCTACTTAATTAGTCTATCAGTGATAACTTATACACTACCACGACCCGATTAGTGGTACTCAATCTCAACACCCATTCCAATACAACTCTCATGGTTGTAATCAGCTCACTACTCGCAGAATCATTGCTGCCTTACTATGGTCCACCACTGACCCACTGTAGTCATTCATTTTTCCATAAAATCTTAATATCTAACCATACGGAGTCTATACATGTTGTATCAAATTCTCCTAAGGAGTTAACATAACCACCAATCACAATTCATGAAGAACACTCCAAACTCTGACGTACTTTCATGACATGAAGCAGATAAAATTGCAGAAGAGTTTCAATCAAAGCAATGATAGCAGGTTAATACCATTCTTAATCATATGCCTTAAATAGAAGACTTAACTCAAGGGTTCATCTAGTCCTTTTTGAAACATGGTCCTGGCTTATCTCAAGATAGGACCTTCTAAGATAGATAGCCCGTTCATGGCGATTACACGAATTAAACCTTTACCAACTACTATTACGGTTGGGTATTGCACAGTCATCAGAAGGAATGTCAATCTTCCAAACCATAATTCAACCTTCACATTTTTTTTTAACCATCATCACTGTATTCTTTTGGCACACGCGCCTATAATTATCCACTTACCTTTAAAGTGTCGGCCACCTCTTTGGCCTTTCCTGATAGTACAATTTCCTTATAGTCAATGTCATTTTAACCACCTCCAAATAATTTTCTACCTCATTTCAATCACAGCTTATGTGAAGATGTTTTCCTTAAAATCTGATGAGTAAAAAAAAAATCACCATTTTTCCATAAGTTATTGCCTCAGTCTTTAGAGGTTAATCACTGTCATGACTGACTCTCAATTATACTTAGAGCATCTTCTATCTTAAGTCCTAATTGCCCTGAACAATTTCGACCATTACTGGTTCGATCCATACCTTCTCGTGGTTTAACACGTGCCTCACTTGGCATCAATATAATTACGTCATATTTCCTTTATCAACATTTCTATTCTTGAGAATTTTGAATATTACCTTTTTCCTTATAAAACCTCTAGGGTTATCCTTGAATCGTTCCTCCTGTATTCCTTAGATACAGGGCATATCAAAATACCATTTACTACTACTAGAACCATTGTCTATATACTTCTGGAAAAAATTCTCCACTGATTCTTAAAGGTTGTTATTACCTTAATCCTTTCCAATTCATCCTGTCAAAACTCATACTGTCCCTATTAAGGGTGACATGCCAACCTTTATGCAGTCCCCTAGGATTCATTTTAAGTTACCAATGTTCTATCCTTAATTCCACCTTTAAAAGGTACCTGCATCCTTCTATGGATAACCCAAGTCATATATCCCTGATAAGGGTGTCCTATTCAATCATTCCCACCTCGATAGTCTATACCTAACTTCATAATAACATCCTTATTCAAATTGAGGTCAATCCATATGGCCTCCAAAAGATAACAATGGTCATCCGCTTTTCTTTCCTGATTTGGTAATGATAACATGGATGTTCTGGAAGATATTGGTCATGTTCAACGTGAACCTCTTCTTAATAATTCCTTATTTACTTTTGTTGTTTATCTCCACAGTCATCTCAATGTTGGGATATCTCTCATACCTGGCGTCTCCCTTTCTGGGTATCGAGCCACCGGTCTTACATTTCACATTATTGAAGGTCACTTCCTTCATCCAAATTTTTTTTTTCCTGATTTCTTACTTTCTTGTCTCCTCAGTCTATCCGCGTCTCATTATTTATCCTTCGAATTATCTCAAGGTTTCCTCGAATCCTCCCAACTTAAAGGGGGTACAATATATGTATCTCTTATGCCTTCAACCATCAATTTTAACTCATGGTGGATCATCATCATCCTGACGATTACATACTTTTCTATTTCTATTGCTATGAGTCTTTAGGGTTTCCTCATACCCGACTCCCTTATCATACCTCAAACTCTTTTGCCTTTATATCCCTTTCCACTTCAGTCCCTTTTTATTTCCCTTTCTCTTATCATTATTTCATGAACCAACACAACATAAGCATTGATTTCAAACATCCCGTCATTCCGGATTCGTGTCCTTAGAACGAATCATGACAACTTTTACAACTTAAATTCACAATTCATCATACTCGTCTGCCTTTGTTCTGGCTCTAAAGCTTTTACACTCTCTCCATAACCTTGGGAATTACTTTCCCGAAAACAATTGGCTGAACTTTAATCAGTTTATCATAACCTCTGGCTCCGTACCTTTCTTGGTCTTTCACCAGCGGGTGGCCTCTCTCTTAGGAGGGTAAGTGACAAAAACAGTCCTTTGTGGTTCGTCAATCATTTAGAATCTCAAATGATTCCTATATTTCCTTTAGCCAGGCTCTTGCCTCGACTAGGTCAACTTATTCCTTGGAACTCTGAGAGCTTAACGCTTTAAGGTCATGAAAGAATTTCCTGCCGCATTGTCCCCTCAGGGTGGTGGTTGGGGATAATAGTCTAAGTTCTCTTTAGACAGGTCCATGAATTGCCATATTGGAGTACCGTCTCGGGTCTCCTTTCCTTACTCGACTTTCCATTTCCTTAGTATGGAATGTTTCATCCTTCTCCCATACTTGGGGTTATCTTGTACGTTAAAATCCTCATTTTCCACTTCATTATGTTATGGGTTCCTTCTATCTTGATGGCGTCCTCCCTGACTATCACATTCAGGGTTTGCTCTAACTCTTATTCCTCAAACTAGCTTTCATCTAAGATTTCATCTTTAAGCTCTTAAACATTTGGAACCCCAAATTCTATAGGAATACCTCATTATACCCTTACCATCTTTCTCGATATTAATCTTTTATCTAATTGTTGGCTCTCTGCCTTCATTCATAACTTTTTCTGGCACAATATGATCTTTTCCAATAATTCGGGCTGTATTGCAATCTCAAACAGCTTTTCGGTACCGGCTCCGGTTACCTTCACTTTTATTTCCATTTTCTCAAAATCTCTTATAAACTCTCCAAAAGACATTATCATCTTGAGTCTCTCCTTTTTACTAAGGGCATCAGCCACCATATTGGCTTTCCCCGAATGATAAAGAATCTCCCAATCATTATTCTTGATTAGCTCTAACTGCCTCCTCCGGCATATATTGAGCTCTTTCTACGTAAAAAGGTACTAGAGCTCCTATGGTTTGTGTAAATCTTGCACTTCTCTCCATACAAGTAGTGCCTCCAATCTTTAGGGTAAAACTATTGCCACGAGCCTAAGCTCATGGGCGGTGATATCAAATTTCATATTACCTTAATTGTCTTGACGCAGACGCGATTATCTTGCTGTGCTAAGAAGCACCCTAATTCCTTATGCGAAGCGTCACTTACAAATCACAAAATCTCCTTTTCCATCCGGCAACGCCAGCATAGGGGCCATCACCAACCTCTGCTTCAGTTCTTGAAAGCTGTTCTCGCATTTCTCTGTCCATTCGAACTTCTCAGTCTTACGAGTAAGCCGCGTTAAAGGGGCTACTATCTTTACAAACTTGAACGAACCTCCAGTAGTGACCGACCAATCCTACCTCTGGTAGTCGACCTAACCATGGTCATCAATTCATCAGTGGTCCTTTATCCAATCTTGTCAGGATCCTCCTTGGGATCCTCCTCAACAACTATCCCTTCTAGGACAACCTCCTCAACCGCTACATCTTCAATATCAGCATCATCCGGTCCTGCATTAGGACGCTCTATTGGATCCATAATCTGATCTCCGGTTAGTAATAAAACATCATCGCGCTGTTGCTCCTCAACCTCAGGGTTCGGAGTCCCGCTACCATCTACGATAACGAACTACGCTTCTATCACGATATTTATAAGGGTTCCCATAAGGGTTTTAACTGTCAGTGCTACGTTAGGTAGCCCGACTATGAACTTGGCAAGAGTTCTTATTATCTTAGTTAACTTATTATCTTAACGTCCCATCATCTCTGAGGTTTATAACGCTTAGCTCTGATACCATTTCTGTAACACCCCCAGATCCGGGGTCGGGGATCCGGGTCGTCACGGTCTTTCTTTCCACAATATCACTTCACTTAATTAATAATAAATAACCTTATGCTGTGACCCCACACTAACATACACCACAACCCGTTATAGTCTCAGAGATGAAATTTAAATAAGTACAAGTCTTTGAATCCACAATTTAAAAGTTATTACAACCCGAAATGATTACTTGATAAATTTATAGTTAATTGCCATTATCTGCCACAAGTTATAATTATACATAATTGATTCTCAAAAGTAGATGGTCTGATCTACAATAGATCTACCTCTGCAGCTATAGCAGCTACAACATCAACGGGAAGACGCGGGACGCTTCCCACGCGCTTGCGCTGGGTCTGCTGGAGTCTGGCCATCTTTCCTAACTGTTGTTGTGTGATGAAGAAATAAAGCAAGGGTGAGCAGCAAGCCCACCAAAATAATATGTATAATGATTTACAATATATGAGCCTACTCATAATACTCATGAAAGTCTTGGTCAAAAGAAATGAACCAAGTTTGATATCTTAATGCGATGAAGTCGCAAAATATTCAGTATATACATATATACTTTTCAAAATATTGGAAGTCCTCTTCCATGCATAATATACACAAAGTCCCAGTGTATAACTGTATAAAAAATATCGTTGCAAGGTGATCTCATATATCTAACCTTGTCTCAACGTTTTTCTGAAAATCTTTGTCATTCATAAGACAATTATTAATTAGATATAAGTTTAAAAGATGAGGTTACCAAATACCCCAATATACTTATATCTTTCCCAATACTACTTGAACTACCACCGTTCAAGTTATAATCAGTTTCAAAAGTTCATCACATAGATGAGACTACAAGACAAGATTTGAATAGATTCAATCTTTGAAATATTATTGAATGAAATAAAGTTACGAGATACTTTATTTAGTCTCGATATATATATATCTCTTAAACATTTCCTGGAACCTCTGTTATGTAAAGTATGAACAGAGTTTGAAACATCCAATGAATTTTGGAAAGGAAAAGAATTTTGGCATAAACCCGATATCTCGCTGATCAGGCAAAGATACCAATAAGTAACCTTTTCTACTGTAGATGGATGAATTCCTCACCGGTCATCACCCTGGCCGCATTAGGACCTCGCGCTAGACCGTACCCCGGCCCCTCACGCGTTGATGGACTGCCACCCAGCCACTTACACAATAATAGACCGTACCCCGGCCTGTCGCTTATGCCGACTCAATGAGATGGGCTTACTTCCCGAACGTTGGGCAAGTAATCAATTCATTTACCAAATCTGCAACCTCGTTGCGAATATAAAATACACCACAGAGCCGGATTCCCCAGGTTTTGAGCGAGTATTTAAATCCCCTTTAAAAAGGAAGATCTTAAATATAAAAATGAGTTTTGGGATCCGCTCTGACTTTTAAAAATCATTTTGAAGACTCGAAAACACTTTAAAGAGTGTTTGGAGTAAGGCTGATTTAATGAAGTAAATCAGTCCCCAGAATATTTAGAAAATGACCGAATATTATTATTTAAATAATATTCCCATAAAGAATAATCTTTATAAAAATAATTGAAGTAGAAGTATTAAAATTTATACTTGAAACGAGTATTAAATAACCAAAGATACACTTATATGAAAGTATTATCTTTATTTGAATAATCGAAAATAAGTTTGATTATTAACACCTTATTCTTTAATAGAATAAAGAATATATTTCAGCAAATAATCGGAGTCATAGATCCTCAAATGAATATTCAAATAATATTCATTAAATAATATAAACCGAGTCATAAGCCCTCGAATGAATATTCAAATATTATTCAAATAATAAAATAAAAGGAGTCATAAGTCCTCAGATGAATATTCGAAATAATATTCAATTATAAAATAAAGTTAAAGTTATCGAATAAACCTTATTCGATTAATAGTTTTGAAAACTATAACCATATATATATAAAAATATATATATTATACTCGGGAACATCGACTCCCGGTTTAGAAATATGTTCACCTTTGGGTCCCTATACTAAGGGTATATGCAAATTACCGCTATCCTCTAGCATAGGTATTATCAACTGAATCAACAGATATATATTTCAAGAATATGAAACAGGCATGCATATATACCCTATCACATGCTACAATATATCGCAAGAATTTGCTAAATAACCAATATGCATTTATCGCAAGATCATGCATATACAAATGTATACATCACAACAACAGTATAACGGATAGAATACTTGCCTGAGTGCTCCCGGATAGACTTACGCTTAGAGTGGGTCCGATAACCTATGAACAACAACATAAGTCGGAATTAAACCCCGGTCGCTTAAGAAACTAGACTTTAACCATTTAGAGTCCTAATGTTCGCTTTCGCGCTTAACGGTTTACTTAAGTCGCTCGAGTACTCTCGGCTCCACCATTTTTAATAAATTAACCATTAAGGGTTTTATGGAGATTCTTTCGCGAGTACCTTACCAACTACCTAATCCACCTTACATAATTGTTTCATACTCCAATTAGTCCTTTAAGGTCTTTAACCAAGGTTTCAAAGTAAGGCGAGGGGAAATGTTTCGTTCGCGAAACGCCGTTACTTAAAACGGTCGTTTTTCCTAAACCGTACATCGGAATCAAACGAACTACATATCAAAACGAAGCTCGTAACATGAGCTATCTAAACATGGCAGTGGTCATAATCTAGCAGTGGGTTCTCGGGTCCTAATGTTATGCACAAAAATAGTCCAAAGAAAATCGGACATTACGACGGCTATATTTACGCGATTTCCCAAAATTTTACCAACCAATTCAACCACCAATCAATCCCAATTCACAACCCAATCAAAACTCCATCCATACTTTATCATAACAGCCCCAACAACTCAACATTAACAATTTATACTATTCTTTATCATGAATTTAAACTACACTTAAGTTCATTAATCAACAACCAAGATTTACAACTCCAAAAACAACCCAAAACCAACTAATCTCTACATACACAACCATCAAGCCTCTCATGAACTATATTACTCATATTATGCTCTTAACATTCAATAACAAATCTTGGTTAAGAGATTATACCTTCCTTGAAGCTTTTAATCCATGAAAGATCCTTGGAATGTCCATGGAAGCCTTAATATATGCTTAAGCTACCTTGACCTTGCAAATAAAATCAAGAATCACAAATTTGTTCTTGAAAGTTACTATTCACCCTAAACTAAAATGATTTGTTTGAGATAGAAAACCTTTGATTCAAGCACTCAAACTACTTGCTCTTCTTAGTTATGAAATATAGGATCCAAAGAAACAAACCTTATAATTTTCCATGGAGTATAGCTTGTGTTTTGAATTTCTAATTCACCATTTTGGTGAAAAATTCGAAATGAAGAAGATGAAAAGGGGGGAGAGAGAAGCTTGCTTTGTTTTCTTGATCTTTGTGCATAAAAAGCTTGGTTGATATCCTTTTGTTTTGTTAATTACCTTTTAACCATGGTAAAATTTGTGTGGCTTGAAATCAACCAACAATACCTTCCCTTTGGTCATGCTTATGTCATCCTCCTATGTCATCTTCCCACACTTGTCATCTTCTTGTTGGTGTGGTGACATCATCATCACTAACCTCTTTGATTAGCTCTTAATTACTTGGCTAATGACCGCTGATCTGTTATACGGTTCACTTAACTTTCGTTCTCGTTTATCGTTTGAGGGATCATACCCGGGATCTTATTACTTGGGTTCCCTTAACCTTTCTCAATACATTATATTCCTTTTATGATCCTCTCTTATAATCCTTGAATTTAAATCCTTTTAATCATGTTACCTTATACTCAATTCTTTCCGTATCTAGTGGATTTTCGGGAAAAATCAAAGTGTTCGGAATTGGATTCTGACGATCTTTACATACACTTATATACCATATAGAGTACTAATAAAATCTCAGAATATCCATAACAGAACCCCTACATAGTGTGGCATGAAAAGTTTTCTCGATCAGCAAAAACACTATTCATAAGGGTTTCAAAATTTCTCAAAAATTGGGGTTATTACACCAGTCCTTGGCTTTATCCCTCAGAGAGAATGGGAAAAGCCTCAGCTTGATAGCCTCATCAGTAACACCATTATATTTGAAAGTACTACAGATCTCGACAAAATTCCTGATATGCATGTTGGGATCTTCAGTCGCAACACCTCCGAAAAAAATATAATTTTGCACCATCTGAATAGTTCCCGACTTGATTTCAAAATTATTGGCCTCAATAGCCGGATGAATGATGCTTGACTGAATGTCATCAATTTTAGGCCGAGAAAAGTCCATAAGAACTGGATCAGCTTGGACTATACGATCACCCATTGTTTCCAGTTCTTTCTTTTCACTCTCTTTATCCGAATCTTCAAAAACTATCTTCTCCAGAAAATCAAGAGTTGTATCTGTCTCCTCAGCTTTATCCAGAGTCCTCTTGCGAGTGCGAGAACGTGTTTGCATAAATGCTCGCTAGAGTACCTGAAACAAAACCGAAAGCAGTAAGTAACAAATCTTAATCACTGAATCCTAACGACCAATGATGGCAAGTACATAAACTAAACAAATTAACACCGAGTCCCCGGCAGCGGCGCCAAAAACTTGTTAGGCACAAAGCATGCGCTAATAATTCACGCAAGTATATGCGTTCGCAAGTAATATAGAATGATTTCTAGTTCATTCCCACAGAGACTCTAATTAATTAAATTTAATTAACACTTACTAACCAATGTATGGTTATTCTTCAATGTCAAGATAATAACAATTAAGGTTGATTAACTAATTTTAACTATGAGAATTCAACACTTAAATTATCAATATTAAACACACATGAGACCATAACCTCATTACTACTTCACTCAATAGTTATTGTTATTACCCTTAGCACGTAATGGTGATGATATTAATCGAACAACACGAAACTGATAAATGCCAACTTTCGTTGTACGAATACCATTCTACCAAACATCCACAATTAAGATAGAAGTTGAATAGACATCAATTATGTTGAGACCCTATATGTCTACAGAATTTGACAACATAACGATTTAAGTGTAAGTTATTCATTATGATTACACAGGGCAAGTAAAATGGTTAAAGTTACCCACTAATCATGTATACAATACATGAACCTATGCTAGCATGGCAAGTTCTAAATCTCAAGATTCACTGTCGCTTCACAAGAGATTAACAGGCTATCTTATATGTTTATAATGCACATAAGACGAATAAGCACAACCTATGCTAGATATCATACAATAACCACATACCAAGGTATTAAACAATTAACTAAAGAAATCCATAGTAAATCCACTATGATCCCATTATCACGATTAGCCCATAATAGAACTCATCGTCACCATGGGTTCATATGAAAACATGTTAATAACACAACGATATAAACTAATAAAAATACTTAATAAGTAACAGAGTACATCACAAGAGTATTAAGGTTCAAAGAGTAAAGAAAACTAGCATCCATTGTTACAACAAATTAAAAGAATCACAAAATAAATGTATGCTTCCTCTTCTTCATTGTTGCGTGCTAAAACGGTCTTCTTGATCTTCTCTCCTTGTTACTTATTGCTTCTCTACTTCTTCTTCTTAAAAAAAACGTCTCCTTAATAGGTTTATATAAGAGTCCACAAGAAACAGCATTAACAAAAGCCCAATAGAATTGAATTAGAAATTCCAGAATCTGAAATTCCGACCCCAGGCGGCCGCCTCCAATCTCCACGCGGGCGCCTGCTACCAGGCGGTTGCCTACTCCTTCCAGGCGGGCGCCTGCATGCCTTCTGGAAAATTCTCAAGTTTGCTTCTGATTTTGCTGAATTCTTCACACAACTCCCCGAGACTGGTTCCAAGTACTTCCCTAGACTTAATTCGATGAAATTCTCCTGTTCAAGCAAGTTATACCCTGAAATACAAGAACACTCGAAAACACGTTAAATACACAAAATACTCGAGTGCAAAACACCAATTCAAGCCATTATGAAATGCTCTAAGTGGTATAAAATGCCACTTATCAGTATTTGAGGCTGCAAGATTTTAAATCCGTCAGTGAATATAAATTTCTTGTCTTCTTATTGCTGAAAAAAATAATAAGCTTTTGATGAAGAATAATGAGTCTCGCCCAACTGTATCTAGCCCTTTCCCTGAAGCGAATGTGGTAACATATAATTATGGACGTGATCGAGGTGGTGGGCATGGACGAGATGGTAATCGTGGACGTGGGCGTGGTTATGGTCATGGACATAGAGCATGTGGTCGTGGTTCTCAAGTCCAAAAGCACCTTTCTTTCAAGTTCAATAAGTCCAATGCCAACTAGAAGTTGGAAAGAATATGGAAAATGAGAAAAAGAAAAAAGATCATTGGAAATGAATGTTACAGATGTGGAATGAAGGGTCACTGGTCGCGTACTTATCATACGCCAAAACATTTGGTTGATCTTTATCAAGCCTCCCTGAAGGATAAAGGAAAGAACATCGAAACAAATTTGGTGTTTGAAGAAAAGAACATGCAGACAATCTCCTTAAAATGACATATCTGGATACAACTGATTTTTACGAGACTCCTGATGACACCACTGCTCCAAATAATATATAATTGTACTTCTTTACCTTACATGTGACAATTATTCACATATGCTAATATTATGACTATATGTATTTATGACGATTAAAATTATTACTAATTATATTTTTATCTATTATTGAAGTGACATGGATGTTTCTCATTCTCGCATTGGATTTATAAAAAAAGAGGAAGACATTTTTCTTGTAGATAGCGCAACTACTCACACAATTCTTAAAAATAAAAAATATTTCATCTCTTTGAAAAAGCATGAAGGAAATTTTTGCACGATTTCTCAAAGTAGAAAATTGATCGAAGGCTCTGAAAGAGCTATTATATTATTACCCGAAGGAATAAATTTTATTTTATAAGATGCATTGTTCTCTCCAAAATCACAAAGAAATCTATTAAGTTTTAATGATATCCGTAGAAATGGATATCATGTTGAAATAATGAATAGAGAAAACAAAGAATTTCTTTACATCACAAGAATCGTTTCAGGTAACAAATGTGTTAAAGAAAAATTACCCGCTTTTAGTTCTGGATTGTACTATACAGTTATCTGAAATGTTGAGGTTAATGCCATATAAACCAGAAGTTTACTGATAATTTTATTATTTGGCATGACCGGCTGGGACATCCTGGATCAATCATGATGCAAAAAATTATTGAGAATTCAAATGGGCATCCATTGAAAAATCAGAAAATTTTTCAATCTAATGAATTTTCTTGTGCTACTTGTTCTCAATGAAAATTAATTATCATGCCTTCTTTAGCAAAAATTGGCACATAATCTCCTAATTTTTTAGAAAGAATACAAGGTGATATATGTGGGCCCATTCACCCATCATGTGGACTATTTAAATATTTTATGGTATTGATTGATGCATCAACAAGGTTGTAACATGTGTGCTTATTTTCATCTCGAAACCTAGCGTTTGCGAGATTACTTACGCAAATAATACGATTAAGAGCATAATTTCTGGATTATAATATTGGAACAATCCGGTTAGATAATGCTGGTGAATTCACATCAAAAGCTTTTAATGAATTATGTGCAACAATTGGTATACGTGTTGAACATCATGTCGCTCATGTTCATACACAAAATGGTCTTGCAGAATCATTTATTAAACGACTCCAACTAATTGCTAGACCATTGATTATGAAAACAAATCTCCCTCTTACAGTCTGGGGGCATGTTATTTTACATGCAGTAGCACTTGTACGCATCAGACCTACATGTTATCAAGAAATTTTTCCATTACAATTGGTCTCTGGAAGAGAACCTAATATTTCCCATCTTAGAACTTTTGGGTGTGCGGTATATGTCTTATTGCTCCGCCACAATGTACAAAGTTGGGTACCCAAAGAAAATTGGGAATATATGTTGGTTTTGAATCTCCCTCAATAACTAAATATCTAGAACCAATGACAGGCGATCAATTCACTGCAAGGTTTGTAGACTGTCATTTTGATGAAAATGTTTTTCCAAAATAGGGGGAGAAAATAAAATACACCCGAAATTAGGGGGAGAAAATAGACAGCTGGAAAGAGAAATTCCGTGGAATGCATTTTCATTGAATATTTTTTATCCTCGCTTAGGTCAATGCGACTTAGAAGTACAAAAAATAATTCATTTACAAGGTGTAGCAAATCAGCTACCTAATGCATTCACCAACCTCAATAGAGTAACAAAATCACATATTCCAGCTGTAAATGCTCCTGCAAAAATACAAGTCTCGGAAGGACAAATTATCAAGGCAAATGAGTCAAAACCCCGCTTAAAGAAGGGTAGACCATTGGGTTCCAAAGATAAAAATCCTCAAAAAAGAAAAGGAGCAAACACTCAAGATTCCCAAGTAAAGGAAATAAAATCTCCAGTACAAACTCCAGAAGAGACTCGTGACATGATAGACGATACTCCTGAAGAGGAACAGGTATCTCAAAATATTGACATTGAAGAGATCTCGATAAATTATGTTGTCACGGGAAAAAGATGAAACCGAAATAATACTTCCATTGACGAACATTTCGCATATAATGTAGCGCTTGATATAATGATGGATCCTGAAGATCTTGAACCAAAATCCGTCGATGAATGTCGATGTAGGAAAGATTGGCCAAAATGGAAAGATGCAATTGAAAAGGAATTAAGCTCACTTAATAAACATAATGTTTTTTTACCTGTAGTCCGAACCCCAGAAGAGACTAAACCCGTTGGTAAAAATGGGTATTTGTAAGGAAAAGAAATGACAAAAATGAAGTTGTAAGGTACAAAGCATGTTTAGTTGCTCAAGGATTTTCACAAAGACCGGGTTTAATTACGAGGAGGCTTATTCTCTAATGATAACGTTTCGTTATCTTATTAGCCTGACAGTTATTGAAAAATTAGAAATGCGATTGATGGACGTTGTGACAACATACTTGTACGGTTCCCTTGAGAAAGATATTTATATGATGATCCCTCAAGGATTTCAAATTCTTGAAGCATCAAAATCACATTCTCGGAATCTATAATCGATTAAATTGCAGAGATCCATATTTGGATTAAAACAATCTGGTCGAATGTGGTATAAAAGATTAAGTGAATATTTATTAAGGGAACAATACAAGAATGACCCTATTTTTCCATGTGTTTTTATAAACAAAACAAGATCTTCATTTTCTATAGTTAATGTGTATGTTGATGACATAAATATTATTGGAACTCCTGAAGAGCTTCAGAAAATAGTGAATTATTTCAAAGCAGATTTCGAAATGAAAGATCTTGGGAAAAAAATTGTCTTGGGCTACAAATAGAGCATCTACGAGATTGAGGTTTTGTGCATCACTCAGCATATACAGAAAAAGTCTTAAAACATTTTTACATGGATAAATCACATCCATTTAGCTCTCCAATGGTTGTTCGATCACTAGATAAAAAGAAGGATGTCTTCTGATCGAGAGAGGAAAATTAAGAAATTCTTGGTCCCGGAGTACCTTGTCTTAGTGCTATCGGTGAATTAATGTATCTAGCTAATAATACAAGGCCCGATATAACATTTTCAGTAAATTTATTAGCAAGACATAGTTCTGCTCCAACGCAAAGACATTGGTCTGGAGTGAAACATATTTTTCGGTATCTTCGAGGTACAACTAACATGGGCTTCTTTTATTCTAATAAATCCAATGCAGTTTTAACTGGCTATGCAGATGCAGGTTACTTATCAGATCCAGACAAAGCTTGATCACAAACAGGTTATTTGTTTACTTACAGAGATACAACCATCTCATGGTGCTCAGTTAAATAATATTTGGCCGCTACTGCTTTTAATCATGCAGAAATTCTTGTAATTCATGAAGCTAGTCGGGAATGTATCTGGTTAAGGTCAATAATTTAGTATATTCGGGAGTCTTGTGGCTTGTATCATAATAGGACATTCCCAACAGTGATGTTCGAAGACAACACATCATGCATCCAACAATTGAAGGAAGACTATATTAAGAGTGACAAAACTAAGCATATATCACCGAAATTTTTCTTCACACGTGATCTTCAATAAATGGAGAGATTGAAGTTCAGCGGATTCGTTCAATTGACAATCTTGCAGACCTGTTTACCAAGTCATTGCCGCTAACGATTTATGAAAAATTGGTGCATAAGATTGGGATGTGTCGTCTTAGAGAACTTAAATAAATTTTTCAAAATCGATGTACTCTTTTTCCTTTACTAGGATTTTTTTTCCAATAGGGTTTTTTCTTATAAAGATTTTAACGAGGCACGATTATTAAAAATTTGACATTGAAGGAGGAGTGTTGTAATATGAATGTCCAAGAGTTTTACAGAACAAAGTCTGTTGACTTTCTAAGTTCATGTAACCTATGACTCTTGGCTTTTAAAGTCCTTATAACTCACTTGTAGAGATCCTATATAAAGGGTTCATGATCTCTCTTGTAAACACACTTGAAAGAAATATATATCTCTCTTTCAACACATGATCTATCTATTATATATTTACATATATTTCTAATAAAACTTATATTTTTATTTATTTTTTTGTTTTTAGTTTGTTGCACATTTGGGAGTCAGCTGATGGAATTAGTCGTTGTGTGTAGTTGAGTATTTTTAGGAGAGTATGGAATAAGTATAGGAAGTAGAGTTGTGATAGAAAAGGTAGTTTTGTATGTCCTATTTTCTAGCCACGAACGTTATACTATGGCTATTCTATGTTGTACTGTTAGTAGCAGACAAGTTTGTATCGGGTTTATTGTATCACGATAAATCTATACTATATTATAATAGCCGGAATAGAGATAATTTGGTTCAACGGTTTGGTTCAACGATAATTTCCTAATTTTGATTATTACAAAAATAGATAAATAGTGTTATATATATAATAAACTACTAAATTATTAAACTACTATTAAATATAGTATACTTATCCTACTAAACAATAAATATAACTTATCCTATTATTAAAAGATATAAATAATAATGTTACATATCTGCTAAACTACTAAATTGTTAAACTATTAGAAATAGTCTATTTATTCTACTAAATTACGACCACATGTTATTTTATTATTTTTATTTTAAATTTATAATCATTATATATTTATATAAATATTTTAAAAATATAATATAATTTGATAAATAAAAATTTAAAATATTAATAGAAACCCGTGCATCACACGGATTTATGCTAGTACTTATAAGTGCTTGAACATCAAATCCTGATGCCTGGGATTTGCACATCAAATCCTTAGGCCTGAATCAAGATTTACAATTGGTGTACTATTCTTGAATATTAAATAATGTAAACACATCATTATCAACTTCATCTCTCAAACATCTTACTACTACCGTCACATCAATTGGAAAAAATATAAAGAAATTATAAGTACAAATATCTTAACATAAAAATTATGATACAATACCCAAACCATGTTTCTAAAGGCTTATGAAATTAAGAACATAAAAATTGTAAATAGATAAAGTAGTGGAATGAATGAAAGGAGAAGATACATATCAGTTTACTCTTTTTTTACAAATATTTAATTATTTTTATAAATAATATCAGTGCAAATTTCAAAAACAAATCAATATAAAAATTTCATGCTATTGGTTTTTCTAAAATTTTGAATTTGTGAAATTTGTAAAACTCTAACTTTTTTACAGTTTCAAAAAAAGAATCAGGTTATGCTATTAAACTTAGTTAAATATAAATTCAGATTAGAATTAGAAGGAATCAGTTATTAGGTCTAAAATATTATAATGTGTGTGATTGTTTATAAACATATAAATAAATATATGTATATATATACATATTATTTATTATTTTATTATAAAAAATCAATGATATTTTTATTTAAAATGGTGGAATGAATTTAAAATATTATAAGCTTGCTAGGCATCAGGCTTAAATATTATCTTCAATTTTTTCAAATTCTTATTCAGAATCCAGTTTTGCTATGATTAGCTTAAGAATTGTTAGAGTATCTCCAGGGGATGCACCTGTTAGCAATAAAACCTACCTGACAACTATAATTTCAAAAAAATATAGATGATATGTAAAAAAAATTACAACTCTAACTAATCACCATTATGTATATTCACTCCATGTCATTTCCCTCTAAAAAAACTCCCTTTATTTAAGAATTCTCATGCTTTAACCTAGGGCATTTAAATGTATATACTTGTTCATCACACATATATTATTTTAATTTTATGTAATGTGAAGTGTGAAATTATTTTATGAAAAACAGTAAAATTTTTCATTGTTAACCAAATTTCATTAAATACTTATATAATAATTTTAATATATATTTTATAATTTTTAAATTATTATTAAACTAATTTAATAATAAAATTAGTTAAATATTTTATAATATTTAAATGTAATATTTTTAACTAATTCTTCTCATGTTTATATTATAAGAATAATATTCTTAAATATATTTTAATTAATTTAATATTTTAGTTTCACTTGTATACACTAAAAAAATAATTAGTTTATTATTAATAATTTCTTCACAACTATATATGTTAAAAACAATCATTTAATATAATTATTGAAATTTGAAAATAACAATAAAACTCTTTTCAAATATAGCTAATCATTTTAGTTAATACCACTAAAGTACAATTGGTGGTTACCAGTTCAACAAATTTTATATAATTTTTATTTTATACTATTTTAGCTAATGAATATAGCTAATAGGTTTGGAGATACTCTTATATACTTAAATAGAAATCACAAAATGGCAAGA
Source organism: Apium graveolens (assembly GCF_009905375.1). Classification (NCBI taxonomy): domain Eukaryota; kingdom Viridiplantae; phylum Streptophyta; class Magnoliopsida; order Apiales; family Apiaceae; genus Apium; species Apium graveolens. The sequence goes on along the minus strand of NC_133653.1, from coordinate 83,776,965 downwards.
TGCTTATTATAGAAAGAAATTCTAGGAAAAAAAACACAACACAAATTAACATTAACATAATGTTCAAGTCTTGAAAATTATAAAATAAAATATGCAGGCATAATTCACAAAGTTAATATTAGATCTCACGTTACTTGAAATAAAGAACACAATGATTAGGCTACAAATCTTCAACTTTAAAATTTTAAAATCACTTAAAATTCATATAGACAATACAATTAAAATCACTTAAAATTCACATAATCAAAAACTAACAACAAAAAAAAGAAATAAATGGAATCATCCGTCATCCAATAAATTATTAATCATCTCAATTAAAACAATCAACACTAATTGATAGGGATAAATAAATTATAATTAAATACTGCAAGGTGTGGGCTGCTAGGCCCAATAAAAAGATATATGATACTCAGACCAGAAAGGTTAAGCCTGATGGATCAGATCAGGCCTGATGGAATAAAGAAGGCCCAAAAGCCCTGATTATTAATTAATTTCGTAATTAATTAATAAAGGAAAAATCAGCTATTGAGAATAGTCCCGATAAGGATATAAATCCTTATAGATTAGCCTCAAGGGGACCTAAAAGGATAAGGAATCAGTTTTCTACTATCTAGGACTCCAAAGTCATTATGAGACTTGCCCACCAAGTCTCTTATACCAAGTCCAATTCAAGGACTCCCAACATCTATATAAGGGGCCTCACCCCACAGATCAGAACTACATTTTTTGGCTTGATTCTCTAATTCACAGAGATACGTAGGCATCTCGTAAAGGCAGATCGAGCCACGAAACACGAGAGCAGCCATTAAAGGCCTTGAGCTCCCGAATCTTAGTAATAAATACAACAAATAATAACCTTAGTTTTTTATCCATAACATTTGGTGCCGTCTGTGGGAAAAGCACAACAACAACCATGGCGAGAACACAGAGAACAATTAGAGCTCTAGAGGAAGGAACACCATCAGAGACAACCCAGGTGATTTCGTCAACCGTGGAGGTTCCTCCCCATTCGACTTATGCATATACTCAGGGGGAAGCCCAGATAGGGGCAACTCAACCTCAGCCACAAGGGACAACTCCCCCGACTATTCAAGGTACGAATCCTCAAGTTCAACAAGTACATATACCTGTGAATTCTCGACCCGTCGGGTATGAATATTCAACTATTGTTACTATTAACCCCCCTTATGGGATGCCCCTTCACCCTGAGGTTGGAGGAAGCGGATATGTTGGGCAAAGCGAAGCACGAGGGCAGTCGCCCCCCTATATACGAGGTTTGGGTCCTATCCCTGAGGATCGGGAATTTTCTGGTCCTTACACTGAGAGAGACTCCGAATCTTCGGATGATGAAGTGGCCCCGAGAAGGAGGCGTCCTGGAAAAGAGCCAATGGCCGATGGAAGGCAACGCCCCCAAAGCACCCCAGGGGCGAATCCCCAAGAAGTGCAGGAAAGGATCAGGGCTCATGAGGCTGAAATCCAAAGGCTGAGGCGTGATTTGGAGGCTCACCAGGCCACCAGACCCCAGATACCTCTTAGGGGGAGAAATCCTCCTCCTGTCATAGACCTGGATGGTCCGGTAAGAAGAAGGGCTGCTGTCCCAAGAACTGATCCAAGCAATCTCCTTCCCCTTGGAGATCCTGATGATCCAACTCCACCCTTCACAGAAGAGATAATGAATGCCCATATCTCAAGGAAATTCAAGATGCCCACTATCAAAGCCTATGATGGCACGGGAGACCCCGCTAATCATGTTAGGACATTCTCTAATACACTGCTGCTGCAACCCGTGAATGATGCTATAAAGTGTCGGGCCTTCCCTCAAACCCTGTCGGGTATGGCTCAAAGATGGTATAGTCGCCTGCCCCTAAATTCTATTGGATCGTTCAGAGAATTAAGTCAGGCTTTTATTAAGCAATTCATCAGTGGAAGAGTCCATGAGAAAAGTTCAGCATCTCTTATGAGTCTTGTGCAGGGAGCTAAGGAATCCTTGAGAGATTACCTGAATCGTTTTACAAAGGAGGCTTTAAAAGTCCCGGACCTTGATGATAAGGTAGCCATGATAGCACTGCAACAAGGCACTAGGGATGAGTTTTTTAAGATGTCCTTGGCCAAACGCCCCCCTGAAAGCATGTTGCAGCTCCAGGAGAGGGCAGGGAAGTATATCAAAGTTGAAGAAAGCATGAAGAAGACCGTAGTAAGTAATGAGCCCACTGGAGGCAAGAAGCGGAAAACTGATTTAGAATATATTGCAAAAGACAAATATCCTAGAACCGAACAAAACCCTGATTCAACCCCCAAGAGGGGAGGACCTGGGCAAAAGTTCACTGAATACGCTAAGCTGAATGCTCCTAGAAGTCAGATTTTGATGGAGATTGAGAAAGACAGAGATATTCGCTGGCCTAAGCCCTTGAAGGCTGATCCCGCCAAGCTAGATAAGGGCAAGTATTGCAGGTTTCACAAAGATGTTGGCCATGACACCGATGAGTGTAGGCAATTGAAAGATGAAATTGAGTTTTTGATTCGAAAAGGAAGATTGAACAAGTATACTGGAGATGGAGGGGACATAAATAATAATGGAAGGAAGAACTTTGAAGATCGTAGGAGGGACCAAGACGATCAGGGGCGGAATCCCCAACCTAGAGGGCCGGTTATAAATGCAATTTTTGGAGGACCGCGACGCCCTCGAGGGCCTGTGATAAACACGATCTTTGGAGGTCCAACTGCTGCTGGATTGTCCAAAAATTCCAGAAAGGCATATACTAGGGAGGTTATGCATATTGTTGGAGAAGCCCCGAAGAGGGCCAGGACAGAAGTAACATTGGCTTTTGATGATTCCGACCTAGAGGGTGTGAAGTTTCCCCATGACGACCCGCTGGTCATAACACCGATAATAGGAAATAGCCCGGTTAAGAGGGTCCTTGTGGATAATGGTGCTTCTGTGGATATCTTGCTCCACGACACCTTTCTAAGAATGGGGTATAACGACTCCCGGTTGACACCAACCGACATGCCGATATATGGATTTGCTGGAGTAGAATGTCCTGTGGTAGGGATAATCAAATTGCCGACCACCATAGGTACGGAACCAAGGCAAGCAACGCAGATGCTGGATTTCGTGGTGGTAAAGGCTAGTTCAACTTATAATGCTATCATGGGGAGAACAGGGATACATGCCTTCAAGACAGTCCCCTCTTCCTACCATTCAGTCATGAAGATATGGATGTTCAAAAAATGGCTAGAAGCTGTTATGTGGCCTCTTTGAGGGCAGATGGAGTCGGGGGCAGTTTTTTCCTATTGAAGATATGGATGTTCGAGAAATGATGAGAATAGAGGAAGGCCAGCAGAAGAATTGGTTTCGGTTCCTTTAGACCCCGAGAATCCTGAGAGGATGACTTTCATTGGAGCCACATTAGAGGAGCCCCTTAGAGGGAAGTTAGTGAAATTTTTGCAAGAAAATAGTGATGTGTTTGCATGGTCAGCAGCTGATATGCCAGGCATAGACCCAGAGTTAATTACTCACAAGCTAAACGTGGATCCAAGTCGGAAGACAGTGAAACAAAAGAAAATAAATTTTGCCCCAGAAAGACAAGAGGCTATAAAACAGGAAGTAGAAAAGCTCTTAGAGGCTGGTTTCATTGAGGAAATTCAATTTCCGGAGTGGTTAGCAAACCCTGTAACGGTGAAAAAGACTAATGGAAAGTGGAGGATGTGTATAGACTTCACTGATCTGAATGATGCATGCCCCAAAGACTGTTTTCCGCTGCCTAGAATTGATACTTTGATTGATGTCACTGCTGGACATGAGATGTTGAGTTTCATGGATGGATTTAGCAGATACAACCAGATCAAAATGCATAAGGATGACATTCCAAAGGTATCATTTATCACTGACTTTGGTGTTTATTGTTATCTTGTTATGGCGTTTGGTCTCAAGAATGCAGGAGCCACCTATCAAAGGTTGGTGAATAGAATTTTTAAGGATCTTATTGGTAAGACTATGGAAGTCTATGTTGATGACATGTTAGTCAAGAGTCTAGTAAAGACTGATCATATAGCCCATTTAAGGGAAGCTTTTGAGGTCCTGAGGTACCACAAGATGATGTTGAATCCTACGAAGTGTGCTTTCGGAGTAGGATCTGGAAAATTCTTGGGACTGATGGTCTCAAAGAGGGGAATTGAGGCTAACTCGGATAAAATAAAGGCGATCCTGGACATGGAACCACTAAAAACTGTTAAGGATGTTCAGAAGCTTACAGGAAGGGTTGTTGCGCTAGGACGATTCATCTCCAAGTCAGGAGACAAGTGCTTGTCATTCTTCAAGTCACTAAAGAACATCAAAGACTTTGTATGGAGTGAGGAAAACCAGAAGGCATTTGAAGAGTTAAAGAAGTATATGGCCCAGGCCCCGTTGTTGGCCAAGCCTGTTCTGAGTGAAATTTTATTCTTATACTTGGCTGTTTCAGAGAGCGCCTTGAGCGCGGTGTTGGTTAAAGAGGAACTGAAAGTCCAGAAACTCGTATACTATGTCAGCAAAATTTTGCATGGTGCTGAGTTGAATTATTCAACTATTGAGAAATTCGCTTTAGCCTTGGTAATGGCTTCAAGAAAGCTGCGTCCTTATTTTCAAGCTCACCAGATTGAAGTGCTAACAAATCAACCACTGAGAAATATCATTCACAGTCCCAAGGCAAGTGGGAGACTGATTAAGTGGGCAATAGAGTTGGGAGAGTTCGATCTCAAGTATAAGCCACGTACGGCCATAAAAGCCCAGGCACTAGCTGACTTCGTGGTGGAATGTACCATACCAAACCAAAAAGTTGGGGGGCAGGAAGATACCATACCTCAAGACAAGGGAGTCGATAATGGGGACAGGGAGAAGGATGATAAGGAGAAAGAATATTGGATTCTCTATTTTGATGGAGCATCAAAAACAAATTCCAGTGGAGCAGGGTTGGTTTTGCAAAGCCCTGATGGATTCTTAATTGAGTATGCTATGAAGCTAGACTTCCCAACCACAAACAATGAGGCAGAGTATGAAGCCCTGATTGCTGGCCTTGGTCTAGCTGGGACACTTAGAGTCAAAAACTTAAAGGTCCGTGGAGACTCGAAGCTGATCATATCCCAGGTAAAGGGAGAATTTGAGGCAAGGGATGATACGATGGCTAAGTATGTTCGCCTAGTAAGGGCTGTGATGACCCAATTTAATGAATGCCATGTTGAACACATTCCAAGGGAAGAAAATGCTAAAGCAGATGCGCTATTAAAATTTGCTTCATCTGAGATTGAAGAAAGTTCAGGAAGTGTGTACTTCCGTGTTTTGAAGACACGAAGCATAGATGTTAAGCTTGTGGCTCCCATAGGCTTGGGGACATCATGGATTGATCCCATCAAGGCTCACATTCAGACCGGTTGGTTGCCAAGCGATGCAACTGAGGCACGGAAGTTAACTATTCGAGCACTACGGTACTCCTTGATAGATGGAATTCTGTATAAGAGATCTTTCGTGGTTCCTTACTTGAGGTGTCTCAGGCCCGACGAGGCACGCTTGGCTCTTGAGGAAGTGCATGAAGGTATTTGTGGGCAACACTTGGGGGGCAGGGCCTTGGATCATAAGATAACCCGTTTAGGCTTCTATTGGCCAGAAATGATGGCTGATGCCAAAGAATATGTGAAGAAGTGTGATCGCTGTCAGAAGCATGCACCAGTTGTTAGACAACCCCCCGAGATGCTGACCTCTATCAACTCGCCTATTCCCTTTGCCATGTGGGGGATGGATATTCTAGGGCCTTTTCCTATGGCCACGGTATAAAGGAAATTTCTGATTGTAGCCATTGATTATTTCACCAAGTGGATCGAAGCCAAACCCTTGGCCAAAATCACAACTAAGCAGGTTGCACAATTCCTGTGGGAAAACATTATGTGCCGATATGGAATTCTCCGTATCCTCGTCACTGACAATGGAACACAATTCAACAATGAGGAATTCAAGAAGTATTGTGAAGAAAATGAAATTGAGTTACGATTCACCTCTGTGGCTCACCCGCAAGCCAATAGGCAAGCAGAGGTAGCAAATCGGATAATCCTGGATGGACTAAAGAAGAGGATCGAGAAGTCAAGAAATAATTGGGTGGATGAGATACTTCCAATATTATGGGCCTACAGGACTACCTGTAGAGTCACGACAGGAGCAACTCCCTTCATGTTGGCATATGGGGCAGAAGCAGTAGTTCCAGTAGAGATATCACATTCCTCTCCAAGGATTCAGGCTTTCAATGCAGAAGAAAATGAGGAAGGGCAGAGGTTAGCCCTGGATTTAATCGATGAAGTGCGAGATAAAGCACATGCAAAGATAGTAGAATATCAGAAAAAGGCTTCATTCTACTACAACCTAAGGGTTAAAGAGAGGTTTTTCAAACAAGGTGACCTAGTCTTGAGAAAGATAGAAGCTTCTGGTGTCGGACAAAAAGGAAAGCTAGCCCCGAATTGGGAAGGGCCGTACAGAGTCAAGAGCGTTCAGGGTAGAGGAACCTACAAGCTGGAGACTATGGATGGGTTTGAAGTCCCGAAGAGCGTTCAGGGTAGAGGAACCTACAAGCTGGAGACTATGGATGGGTTTGAAGTCCCGAGAACCTGGCACGCACAAAACCTGAAGGTTTACTACGTGTAAGATAATCTAAGGTCGAACCCATGCTATGTAAGGTTTTGGAAAACCAGACTTCGTATTAAAGAGTTTGAAATTATTTCAATCTAAGGGTGCTTAAAGTTTAAGTGCATATTAAGTATTGTAAAGAAGAAAGAGGCAAATAAGGAAAACAGCATATGGAATATAACCCTGAAGGGTAACAAGTTCTGATATGAATAAAGTTCAAAAAGAAGGTATACAAAAAAAAACTTAGGCCTTGTAAGGCTGAGACTCCTCGGAACCACTATCCGAAGTCTCCTCGGATGTCTCAGTCGTTCCTTCGGACGTCTCGGTCGTCCCCTCCGAAGTCCCTGTAGAGGTTCCCTCTGCGGGAGATGCTGGCTGTTGAGGCGCTGCTCTTGGAAGCTCTTCCACCCTGGCCTTCTTAGTGACAGGCTCAAACTCCTCTTCGGAAGAATCTTCCTCCTCTCCGTCCTTGATCATATCAGCAAGCTTCTCAGTAATACCCCCAAGCTCCGGAACTCGCACAGGGCAAGGGAAGGAGGACTGCTCTAGGACTTCCGGAAATTCATCTTGGACAGCCTCCACAGCAGCATCCCAGCCCTCCTTATAGCTAACTGGGTGTAGGAGGGCATCGTGCTCCACCATCAAGTCCTTGAACTCCTGGGTGTCCATCCAGCCATCAAAGGCTTTATCCTTCTGCGCCTTCAGAATAACATTTTTGGCCCGGGCTGTTTCCAGGTCAGAAGTGGAAGAGGCCAGTTGAGCTTCAAGGGCCTCTATTCTTTGGTTGGCCTCCTCCAACTTCTTGTTAGCATCTTCCAGGCCAACCTTCCAAGCCTTAGCTTGGTGAATTGCCCCTTGGAAATGGGCGTTAGCCTGCAAGAAAAGCAGCAAAAGTATGAGAAAAGAAACATGAAAAGGCAAGTATGAAGGGCATAGGTAAAGGACGTATCGTCGCCAAAGCCTGGGCTCCAAAAAGCTCATTCCCCTCTAAGTCCTGTTGAAGAACAAAATCTTGATAGTCCACCGGGGAGATGGAGTGCTTAGACCATTCCTTGGACAGGGCCGTGCTACCCAATATCGAATCCTTGCCCCGGATCCCCCAAGCAGGTTGAAAATAGGCCCCTGGCCTCTGCTTGGTGCGCAAAACCTGGCTGGGGCCTTCCTCGCCCGGTTCCATTGCTTGAAGGAGGAACTCAGGGAATCGGTCACCAAGGCGTGGGTCTTTAAAGACCTTTCCATCCCTCTTCATCCTGGTTGTCTCCAGGTCTTTAGGCTTGGTAGCCTCCTCAATCTTCTCAGCCACTGCAATAAGCAAAGTTGAAAACTCAGCGGAATAGAAAATGAAATAAAGAAAAGAGAGCGAGATATAAGGGAGGAAACTTACTTTTCTTAGGGACGGGAGAGAGGCCGCGTTCTACAAGAACGGACTCCCGGATAAGATCCCAAGAATGGGAAGTCCCATTATCTTGTGTAAGGAGGTTGAAAGCTCTAGCCTCCTCCTCAGACAAAGTTATGTCATTTGGGCTCCCATCGACGGCAAGCCCGAAGGACGATCGAAACAGGGTGCCTCAATCTCCACCCTCCCAAACAACGAACAAAAAATCTTTCTTCCACCCCAAGTTGTTGTCAGGGATGGACTTCCCATTCACAATATGGGGAATAGTGGGGTGCTGGTTTAGAGAAACCCAACCCGGACTTTTATCAGGGCTGTTTTTGAACTGGAAAATTTTCCTGAAAACAGAAACAGAAGTAGGGACCTTGTGCTTGGCACATTATGACAAGTAGCACAGAATAAGCCTCCAGGAGTTGGGGGGAGTTGGCAAGGGCTGACGCCCACATCAGCCAGTAACAAGGGAATGAACGGATGAAAAGGGAGTCTGATACCTGCCCTTAGAGTATCCCTATAGACGCATAGTGCATCCTTTTTCCACTGGCAGGCCCTGTCGGCCGGACCCGCAAGAACCAGCTTAAAAGGCTCCTTGATTTTGAAGCAGCTGCTCAACTTCTCCAGCTCCTTGGGATCCCGTAAAGCACTAATATGATCGTGCGCATCCAGATGCGCATCAGACGGGTACTCGTCCCCTCGAGTGTTGATCATGTCGATTAAGGAAGTATACCTCGATCGAATAGGAAATTCGTTGGACTTTCTAGCCACGTTCATCTTGGCCAGGCGAGTCATTTTTTTGTCAGCCATCTAAAAAAAAGAAAAAAAGAAAGGGGCACGTAAACAGGCTATCTTAAAACGGCACACAATGGAAAAATAGATACGAAAAGCAAAGGGAGGAATTTTACCTGAAGAAGCACTCCTGAAAAAAGGCTTTGAGCTCCGACTTGCTGTTATTGCTCTGAGAATCTTAGCAGGAGGAGAAAGAAGAAAACTTAGAAATGAGAAGGTGAGGAGTAGTAGCCTTTCCTCATTCCTTTATATAAGAGGAAAAGGAAGTTGAAGGGACGAAAGCCCATTAAGGACAAAGGCCCATAGGAAAAAGCCCAGAAAAAAGAATATTCCATAATATTCCTAGGAATTCTAGAGCATTCTAAACAGGGTGTATTAAGCCCAGATCAATAAAGAGGCCCAGTAATATTTGGTAAAGCCCAATAAAGAGGCCCAGTAATATTTGGTAAAGCCCAATAAAGAGGCCCAGTAATATTTGGTAAAGCCCAATAAGAGGGGCCCAGTAATATTTGAAAAAGCCCAATAGAGAAAGCCAGGCCCAAATCCAATTAGGATTTGGAAAATTCAATTTTAGCCCTAAAAGATGTAAGGCCCAATGGAGAAGGCTAGAAAAAGACCAGAATCCAGGTCGAGATCCAGGTCGTGAATCCTGCCCTAAATCTTTCGAGCAGACACCCGAAAATAACGGGTAATAAAGACCAGAATCCAGGTCGAAATCCAGGTCGTAAATCCTGCCCGAAATCTTTCGAGCAGACACCCGAAAATAGCCGGAATAACGGGACTGAATTGAGGTCAAAACTTCGACCAGGAATGAGGTCGAACAAACCAAGCTTCTTTCAAGAATGGGGGTTAAAGATCCAGGTCGAAGTTCGACTAGGATCCTGGTCGAATTCCAGGTCGTGGATCCTAGTCGAAATCCTTCGACCAGGAAGTAAGAAAACCAAAAAATTTTCAAACAGGATTCAGGTCGAAATTTCGACTAGAATCCTGGTCGAAATCCTAGTCGAGGCTCAAGACCAGGAGCTAAAAAGTGGGGAAGTTTTTGACCTAGATCCAGGTCGAAAGTTCGACTAGGATCCTGGTCGAATTCCAGGTCGTGGATCCTAGTCGAAATGCATCGACCAGGATTGAAAGATTGACCCAAAATTCGACTAGGATCCAGGTCGAAAAAGGGCTGGAAATTTGAAAAATAGGGATAAGTCCCAGAAATTAAGGGAAAAATCCAGAAAAATAGGGATAAATCCCATAAATTAAGGGGAAAATCCAGAAAAAAAGGATAAATCCCAGAAATTAAGGGAAAAATCCAGAAAAATAGGGATAAATCCCAGAAATTAAGGAAAAATCCAGAAAAATAGGGATAAATCCCAGAAATTAAGGGAAAAATCCAGAAAAAAAGGATAAATCCCAGAAATTAAAGGAAAAATCCCAGAAAATTAGGGAAAAACCCAGAAAATTAGGGAAAAATCCAGAAATTAGGGAAAAATCCAGAAAATTAGGGAAAAATCCCGGAAATAAGGGAAAAATTCCTGGAAATTAAGATAATTCCTGAATAAAAGGAAAATTCAATTGTAAATGTGTAGGTCGCTCCACACTTTACGCGAAAATGAAACCCTGTAAGGGAATAAACAGACTTAACTTCTGCGAAACCTAATCAATGTTTCCCAAAAGTTGGGGGGCAAATGATAGGGATAAATAAATTATAATTAAATACTGCAAGGTGTGGGCTGCTAGGCCCAATAAAAAGATATATGATACTCAGACCAGAAAGGTTAAACCTGATGGACCAGATCAGGCCTGATGGAATAAAGAAGGCCCAAAAGCCCTGATTATTAATTAATTTTGTAATTAATTAATAAAGGAAAAATCAGCTATTGAGAATAGTCTCGATAAGGATATAAATCCTTATAGATTAGCCTCAAGGGGACCTAAAAGGATAAGGAATCAGTTTCCTACTATCTAGGACTCCAAAGTCCATTCTAATTATGAGACTTGCCCACCAAGTCTCTTATACCAAGTCCAATTCAAGGACTCCCAACATCTATATAAGGGGCCTCACCCCACAGATCAGAACTACGTTTTTTGGCTTGATCCTCTAATTCACAGAGATACGTAGGCATCTCGTAAAGGCAGATCGAGCCACGAAACACGAGAGCAGCCATTAAAGGCCTTGAGCTCCCGAATCTTAGTAATAAATACAGCAAATAATAACCTTAGTTTTTTATCCATAACACTAATGATTCGAATTTAATACAAAATTATATACATATGAAACTAAAGCGACTAATAAGGGAGAGTGATAGACAAAGCAAATCAGGTATTTGCACATCACATCAAATCCTGACGGCCTACAATTCTCGAATCTTAAATAATGTTAAGAAATCATTACCAACTTCATCTCTCAAACATCTTAGTACTATCATCACATCTATCCGAAATAATGTAAAGAAATTATAAGTACAAACATCTCAACATAAAAATTATGATACAATACCCAAACCAAGTTTCTAGAGGCTTATCAAACTAAGAACATAAAAATTGTAATAAAGTTGTAAATTGGATGGAGCAGAACAAAGACATGATACCTAAAGTAATGGAATGAATGAAAGAAGAAGATAAATATCAGTTTACTCTTTTTTATGAATATTTAATTTTTTTTAAATAATATCAATGCAGATTTCAAAAATAAATTAATATAAAATTTCATGCTATTGTGTTTTCTAAAATATTTAATTTGTGAAATCGATAAAACTCTAACTTTTTTACAATTCCAAAATAAGAATTAGATTATACTAATAAACTTAGTTAATAATAAATTCAGGTTAGAATTAGAAGTAATCAGTTATTAGGTCTAAAATATTATAATGTGTATAATTGTTCATAAACACACAAATATATATATATATATATTATTTTATTCTAACAAATCAATCATATTTTTATTTAAAATAGTGGAATGAATTTAAAATATTATAAGCTTGCTAGACATCAAACTTAATTATTATCTTCAATAAGCTTAACCGTATTTTTTTAAATTCTTATTCAGACTTTTGCTATGATTAGGTTAAGAATTGTTATATACTTAAATAGAAGTCAAAATGGCAACATGCTTGAACATAGAAACATGATGAATACTTTATAATTAGAAAACTGTATATTATCAAATAAATAAATACTAACAAAAAAAGAAACACAACACAAATTAACAATAACATAATGTTCAAGTCTTGAAAATTATTAAGTAAACCTGAAGATATGTGGGCATAATTCACAAAGTTAATATTACATCTCTCACATCACCTGAAACAAAGAACACCAATGATTAGGCTACAAATCTTAAACTTTAAAATTTAAAAATCACTTAAATTTATATGGATATTACAATTAAAAATCAATTAAAATTAAAAATCACTTAAAATTTATATATTCAAAAACTAACAACAAAAATCAAAAACGAAATAAATGGAATTATGTGTCATCAACCAAAAAATTATTAATCATCTCAATTAAAACAATCAACACTAATCAGTTTATGATTTGAATTTCAAATAAAATTATATACATATGAAATAAAAGTGACTAACAGGGAGAGTGATAAATAAAGTTGTATCATGATCAGTATTTGCTGATCAGGAATAAATACTGATGAGTATTTACACATCGTATCCTGACCTCTATCCTGACCTGGATCAAGATTTGTACACCTGACACCGGGATCAGGATTGTACAATTGGTGTATAATTCTAAAATCTTAAACAATGTGCATAAATCATTACCAACTTACTTCATTTCTCAACATCTCAGTACCATCATCACATCAATCTGAAAAAATGTAAAGAAATTATAAGTAAAAACATCTCAACATAAAAATTATGATACAATACCCAAACAATGATTTTAAAGGCTTATGAAGTTAAGAACATAAAAATTGTAAATAAACTACATGTTCTGTATGTAGTCATCAACATACCTGCTCTTGTTCACTTCGCTTGATGTGAACACAATTTTACCTATAACAAAATGAAGTTGTAAAGTAGATGGAGCAGAACAAAGGTATATAAACTGGTACTCGAGACAAAATATATATACTCATCTTTGTCGATATTTACAATTTTTTAGATATATCGGAGATCAAAATCATAATAAACTCTTGTGCAAAAATGAAATCACAGACTCTGATATAGTATTCAGGTGTAAAATGAATTAACAAAACTATATGTGTTTCAAGCCCACGTCATTCATCTGAGATACAAAGAATTTAAAAACAGTGAAACAACTGAACTCCTAAAAATAAGCAAATGGGCTCATGGGCCAACAAAACGACTCCTACAAACTCTCAGAGTACACATACGTTATTCAACAAACTAAACACACGTAAAAGACTTATTCAACTCAGATAAAATTAAGACAAATTTAACATTAAATTCCAACAATCTCCCCCGTAATGTTAAACATGTCAGATCACCTCCTGCATTCCCAGAAGCTTCCTCATGCGCTCAAACTTTACTGTCACCAAAGCTTTTGTTAATATGTCTGCTCGCTGGTTTTCTCCACTAATGTGTTTGATGACAACCTCTCCTCGTTCAATGCACTCCCTGATAAAGTGAAACCTTATGTCAATGTGTTTGCTGCGTTTGTGAAAAACTGGATTCTTCGCCAAATCTATTGCTGATCTGTTATCAATATAAATGACTACAGGTCCTTGACTCTCGCCTGTAAGCTGCATCATAACATTCCTCAGCCAAATGCCTTGGCACGCAGCTGCTGCAACAGCCATATATTCTGCTTCACACGACGAAAGAGCAACACTACGCTGCTTTTGTGACACCCAGGTTACCAAACATTCATTAAGATAGAATACCACTGCCCCTGTACTTCGACGATCATCCAAGTTCCCTGCCAAGTCACTATGCCAAGTCACTATCAGAATAACCCGTTAACACATTATTTCCACCATCCTTAGTATAGACTAGACCCAGGTTCAATATGCCTTTAATATATCTCAGAATTCGTTTTGCTGCATAAGATGCATCAAAGTAGGTCTTTCCATGTGTCTGCTAATCACTCCAACAGCATACGCTATGTCCGGTCGTGTGTGCACCAAGTACCTAAGCCCTCCAACCAAGCTCTTGAACAGAGTTGGATCTACTATTTTTCCTCCTTCATCCTTAGTGATAACTTCTATTGGATCCATTGGATATTTGCACGGATTACAATCAACCATCCATGACCTTTCCAAGACTTTCTTTGCATACCCAGTTTGCTTCAATGTTATGCCATCGCCATTCTGCTTCACTTCAATACCGAGATAATATGTTAACTTTCCCATGTCACTCATCTCGAAAGTACTGTTCATCTGATTCTTAAACTCTTGTATTAGTACATTGTTCGTACCAGTCACAAGCAAGTCGTCGACATAGACACCCACAATTAGAGAGTCAGCCCCCCTTCGTTTTACATACACTCCGTGTTCATAAGGGCACCTCACAAATCCCAACTCCTCAAGACACTTATTAAGCTTTGAGTACCACGCACGTGGTGTCTGCCTTAACCCATACAAGGCCTTGAATAATTTGTAGACATAACCATCCTTACATGGTTTACTGAACCCTTCGGGCTGAGAAATGTAGACATCTTCCTTTAATTCTCCATTTAAGAATGCCGTTTTGACGTCCAAATGATGGACCTGCCAAGAGTTCCTCGCTGCCAAAGCAAGGAGCAATCTCACAGTCTCGAGTCTTGTTACAGGTGCAAAGAGCTCGTCAAAATCCACCCCCTTTTCTTGCACGTACCCTTTAGCTACAAGGCGTGCTTTGTATTTTATAATGTTTCCTTCTGCATCTTTCTTCAATTTGTATATCCATTTCAAGCCTATAACCTTGCTTCCTGGTGGCAACTTAGTTAGTTCCCACATTTTGTTTCTTTCTATGGAATCAATTTTATTTTGCATCGCTTGTCTCCAATCTTTGCTTCCTTTCGCATGACTATATGAGCTTGGCTCGTCTATTCCCATAAGTAACAGTTCATCCTATTCTTCAACCACCTCAGTTTCTGCATACACATCCACCAAGTTTCTGAATTTTCTGGGTGTATGACTATCATCATACCTTTCGCTGTCATCTTCATTCCTCTGTCCTTGTGGTGTTCCCATCTGATCTTGAGCATTGTCATCAGTCATGTCTCCCCCGTAGTCCGTACTTTCATTTTTCTCGTAGTCATATATGTCTGGAACCACAAAATATCCTTGCTGAACTTCATTACTTGACGTTGAATCCTCCCATTTCCAGTACTTACCTTCTTCAAATTTCATATCTCGACTAACAACAATACGTCTGTTCACTGGGTCATACAATCTGTATACCTTGGTGCCAGGTTCCTTCCCTAGGTTCACTGTCATCATGCTTCTATCATCTAGTTTCCGTTGATTAAAACCAGGAACTTTCATGTGCACAATGCACCCAAAAACACGAACATAGCTGAGATTTGGTTTCTTTCCCTTCATTGCCTCATATGGTGTTTTCCCAGTTAGTGCCCTGGTTGGTACTCGGTTCAAGATGTATACGGAGTGTCTAACTGCTTCTGCCCACATCGAAGATGGAAGATTGGCATGTTTCAAGAAGCTTCTCCCCATCTCTACCACTGTACGATTTCTGCGCTCAACAACACCATTTTGTTGAGGCGTGTACGGTGCTGTAAAATGCCTCTCTATCCCCTTTTCTTCACAGTAGGCCTTGAAGTCATTGGATGTAAATTCGCCTCCATGATTCGTTCTTAGTACCCCAATTTTGGTATTTGTCCTGGTTTCAATTTTTGCTTGAAAGTTTTTGAATATAATGAAGGCATCGCTCTTACTTTTCAGCATAAATACCCACATGAACCTGGTGAAATCATCGACTAGCAAGAAAAAATATTTTTTACCTGCTCGAGTGTTGGGAGATATGGGGACGCAGATATCACCATGAATCAATTCCAGAAATTTGGTAGCACTAAAAGTAGATTTGGAAGGAAATGGTCTTCTAGTGTGTTTTGACATCAAGCAGCCACCACATACTTCCTTCGGTTGCTGCACTCTTGGCATGCCTATCACCATTTGTTATTTCTGCATCATCACCATTGCAGGAAAATTAACATGCCCCGGACGAGCATGCCACAACCATGAAGGATCCTCCAGTCTTGACAATAGACATACCGTTTTCCAAATTCAATAACAATTCGATACAATCTATTTGAGGACCGTTTCACATTCATGAGCAATCTCTGATGCTCATCATAACCTTTTAAATATTCTCCATGAAGTATAACTTTATTACCCTCCTCGGATAATTGCCCTAAACTGATAATATTGCTACGTAAGCTTGGAAATAAAGTATACCTCGCAAAGTAGTCTTTCTTCTCCGTTCTTGTAGTTGAGGCTTATGGAGCCCCTTCCTTTTATTTCCACTGTTGATCCATCTCCAAATTTCACCTTACCAGTGATTGTCTCATCCAACTCATAAACTTCGATCTTTGTCCAGACATATGATTGCTTGCACCATTGTCTAAGTACCATACATCGGACTCCCATTTTTCTTCATTATTCACCTTCAACAATTTTGGTTGTAGTCCTCGTTCGTCGATTTCAATATTATTCACCACACCTTTATCATGCCTTGGCCAAGAGCAGTGCAGGTTCATCATCAGATTGAGTCAAATAGGCTTCTGGTTTGTGTTCTTTCACTCTCTTGGTTTACGACATTCGGCTGCAAAGTGGCCATACCCAAAGCAATTGAAGCACTTGACTCTACTTTTATCTTGAGTACTGCGAAATTTCGTTCCTACAGCTCCGGTAGCACTTCCTCGGTTTGATCTCTTGAGCCATTCTTCACGTGTTAACAGTAGTTTACTATCGTCCTTTTCCCTCTTGATCCATTCATCCTCTATCAACAACAGCTGCTCGCTACTGGTCTCATTCGTGCCCTTCAATCTCTCTTCATGAGCTTTTAGTGAGCCTATGACCTCCTCCATGGTCATGGTGTCCAAATTTCCGAATTACTCCAAGGTGGATGCAATCTGTAAGAACTTAGTGGGAACTGCTAGCAATAATTTCTTTACTACGTATGATTCCTCCACTACTTCACCAAGAGCTCTTATGTTGGACACGATACCATTAATCTTCATGTAGAACTCATCTAGTACATCTGTGTCCTTCATATTCAGAGCTTCAAATTCCGCTTTTAGAGTTTACACCCTGGCCTTCTTAACTCTCTCTGGCCCCTGGCTCATTGTTTTGATCGCCTCTCAGGCCTCCTTTGTCGACCTCTTATCAGCAATAGCAAGTAGTAAATCCTCTGGAATTCCTTGATACATCATCGCCAATGTGACTTTGTCCATTTTATCCTCTACTGTCCCCTTGGGATCACAAGGCTCCACCGCATCCCAAACTTCATGGGCTTGCATGAATACCCTCATTTTCATAGACCAAGCAGTATAA
This sequence comes from Apium graveolens, assembly GCF_009905375.1. Taxonomy (NCBI): domain Eukaryota; kingdom Viridiplantae; phylum Streptophyta; class Magnoliopsida; order Apiales; family Apiaceae; genus Apium; species Apium graveolens. Next base: position 83,759,673 of record NC_133653.1, on the reverse strand, counting down.
TTCCCTTTCGCCAACATTGGATAACTCAATCCAAGCGAACCTCCTTTCTGCTTGTTTCCATCCATGGCTGCTATAGACTTTGACATATGTCGACGTACCTATTCCTTCCACAACCCGCTCTGATACCAATTCTTGTGCAAAAATGAAATCACAGACTCTGATATAGTATTCAGGTGTAAAATGAATTAACAAAACTATATGTGTTTTAAGCCCACGTCACTTTCATTCATCTGAGATACAAAGAATTTAAAAACAGTGAAACAACTGAACTCCTAAAAATAAGCAAATGGGCTCATGGGCCAACAAAATGACTCATACAAACTCTCAGAGTACACATACGTTATTCAACAAACTAAACACACGTAAAAGACTTATTCAACTCAGATAAAATTAAGATAAATTTATCATTAAATTCCAATATAAACCTCATTCATGTCTAAGCTACAAACTCTGATCTACAAATTTTAACCTACAAAGAAACAAACAAATAGTCAGACTTCAAAAAAATGAAAAAGTGAAGAAGAGAGTAAATTATAAAGAGCATAGAAGATGTCAAGAATTTGAAATTCAAATCTTGTATATAGAACGACTAAAAGAGAGAACAAAGTGTGGAATTTGAATTTCAAATTGGGTACGAATGGGTATGATTTGTATTGGGGAATTTGGGGAATGGGAAAAGTGAAAGCTTCCCATAGAAGCTTCACAATCACAAAGTAGAACATATGTATTCATATGTAGATATGGGTAGAATAGGTATAATGTTATAAATATTGGCAATGTACTATAATTTACAAAAAGGTTGGGGGATATTTTTAATCTTTAAACACAGAAAAAGACTCCAGGATTTATACTATTAATAGATTAATAGATTAATAGATGTATACATTATGATTCCTGGATATATTTTGACATGTACTACCTGTTTTACCTTATAAATGCTTTATAAATTGGTTTAAAACCCGTGCAATGCACAGGCTTTTTAAATATATATTTTAATATTTTTAATATTTTACATAAGAATTTTTTATAACAAATTTGATCATAATTTAATCATGTTGGTTAGTTTTTATAATAGTAGTTGATATTAGTAATTTATATCAATAAAATTATATGTTTAAGAAATTACAATCTTAATAACATAATGTTATTAATGTTGTAGATTAAAAACTAGGGTGTGTTATTAATTAATGCTAGAGTTTGTGAGTTTCGAGCTTTAATGGCTGCTCTCGTGTTCGAGACTATCGGTACTTACAAGATGCCTATGTATCTCTGTGTGATAGAGAATCAAGCAAAAAACGTAGTTCTAGGTTGAAGGGTGGAGCCCTTTATATAGTGGTAAGTCTAGGGTTAGACTTATTTTGGGAGACTTGGTGGACAACTCTCCAACTTAGATGGTGATTAGGATTCCCATAAAGGAAGGAACTCCATGAACCTTCTATGTAGGACTTTGAGTCCATCTAGGACACATGTATGTGCTCTTACAGCCGTATTCTTGGGCTTAGTCATGAACAACTTATGTTCGTGGATCTTGACGACCTCTGCTGGTGGGTTCTTGTCTACATGGGTCGTCTTGAAGTCTGCTACCAGTTTGGACCAGACATGTCTGTACTAAACTTCAGACAAGAAGCCTAATTCTAATGAATGTGACATTTAATGTGTCTTTAGGATGTATTTTCTATCCATATTATTTCCCCCCCCCAACCTTCAGGAATACTGCTCGAATTTTATGGAAGTTATAATGGTCTTTTCGCGACTCGGGGTACTTTCGGCCCTCATGGGCGTCGGCCCTTCATGGGCGTCGGCCCTCATGGGTATCGCTATTTTATCGTAAGTGTGGAGCGGCCTATACGTTTACAATGACTTATATAGTGCGAGTATACACACTTAAGGCCTTTTGCACATGCTAATTGGATAGTGTTTAACACTAAATGGTCCTAATCGGGACTAAAAAGTGAGCGTTTATCACCCCTTAACCTTCGTCAAGGTTAATTACAAGGGAAAGTGCTAGCAAGCCTCATCCGGGCTAATCGGCCCTAATCGGGGCTAATTTCCATGTATAAGTTGCTAACTAGGCTTAAAAGAGCTTAATTTTAACCTAGAATGTACTAATTGGCCCTAATCGAGGCTAATCTGCCCTAATCGGGGCTAATTGTCTTAATCAGGACTAATTAGCATGCATAAGACACTAATCATCCCTAATTCACACTAATAACGTGAGGGAATAGGTTAAACGGCCCTAATCAAGGTTAATTTCATCACATGAGTCACTAATCCCCCTAATCCAGGTTAATTATGTGTAATATACACTAATCGGCCCTAATCGGGGCTAAATTTCACTAATCGGCCCTAATCGTGGCTAATTTTAAAATCCTGAAAATTTAAAAAAAGTCGAATTTTTTCTACTTTTTCCATTTTTGCAAAAAAATTTAAAATTTTCGCAGGGGGGGTCGCTGGGACTTTGCAGAACCTCCTGCAGGGCAGCCTACAGGAGTAACTACTCTCGGCCAAAAGCCTCACTCCGGCCTGCTCGCCAATCCTGGTCGGCTAGGGGCAGGATCCCCTGTTCCCTGCTGGCCAGGGGA